>NW_027661874.1:0-70000 GCF_963422515.1 Blennius ocellaris
AGTCATTCAGATCGTTTCCGTCGTTCAGCTCTTTTCAGTCGTTCAGATCGTTTCAGTCGTTCAGATCGTTTAAGTCGTTCAGCTCGTTTCCGTCATTCAGATCGTTTCAGTTGTTCAGATCGTTTCAGTCGTTCAGATCGTTTCCGTAATTGAGATCGTTTCAGTTGTTCAGATCGTTTCAGTCGTTCAGATCGTTTCCGTAATTGAGATCGTTTCCGTCGTTCAGATCGTTTCAGTCGTTCAGATCGTTTCCGTCGTTCAGCTCGTTTCAGTCGTTCAGATCGTTTCAGTCATTCAGATCGTTTCAGTCGTTCAGCTCTTTTCCGTCATTCATCTCGTTTCCGTCGTTCAGATCGTTTCCGTCGTTCAGATCGTTTCCGTCGTTCATCTCGTTTCAGTCGTTCAGATCGTTTCAGTCGTTCAGCTCGTTTCCGTCATTCAGATCGTTTCAGTTGTTCAGATCGTTTCAGTCGTTCAGATCGTTTCCGTAATTGAGATCGTTTCCGTCGTTCAGATCGTTTCAGTCGTTCAGATCGTTTCCGTCGTTCAGCTCGTTTCAGTCGTTCAGCTCGTTTCAGTCGTTCAGCTCGTTTCCGTCATTCAGATCTTTTCAGTCGTTCAGCTCGTTTCCGTCATTCAGATCGTTTCAGTCGTTCATCTCGTTTCCGTCGTTCATCTCGTTTCAGTCGTTCAGCTCGTTTCAGTCGTTCAGCTCGTTTCCGCCGTTCAGATCGTTTCCGTCGTTTAGATCGTTTCCGTCGTTCAATTCGTTCACGTCGATGAGATCGTTTCAGTCGTTCAGATCGTTTCAGTCATTCAGCTCTTTTCAGTCGTTCAGATCGTTTCAGTCATTCAGATCGTTTCAGTCGTTCAGATCGTTTCCCTCATCAGTTCGTTTCCGTCGTTCAGCTCGTTTCCGTCATCCAGATCGTTTGTCGTTCAGATCGTTTCCATCGTTCAGCTTGCTTCAGTCGTTCAGATCGTTTCAGTCGTTCAGATCTCTTCTCTTGTTCAGATCGTTTCAGTCGTTCAGATCGTTTCCGTCGTTCAGATCGTTTCAGTCGTTCAGATCGTTTCCGTCGTTCAGCTCGTTTCAGTCGTTCAGATCGTTTCAGTCATTCAGATCGTTTCAGTCGTTCAGATCGTTTTAGTCGTTCAGATCGTTTTAGTCGTTCAGATCGTTTCAGTCGTTCAGCTCTTTTCCGTCGTTCAGATCGTTTCCGTCGTTCAGATCGTTTCAGTCGTTCAGATCGCTTCCGTCGTTCAGATCGTTTCAGTCGTTCAGATCGTTTCAGTCGTTCAGATCGTTTCAGTCGTTCAGTTCGCTTCCGTCGTTCAGATCGTTTCAGTCGTTCAGATCGTTTCAGTCGTTCAGATCGTTTCCGTCGTTCAGATCGTTTCCGTCGTTCAGATCGTTTCCGTCGTTCAATTCGTTTACGTCGATGAGATCGTTTTACGTCGTTCAGATCGTTTCCGTCGTTCAGCTCGTTTCCGTCGTTCAGATCGTTTCCGTCGTTCAGATTGTTTCGGTCGTTCAGATCGTTTCAGTCGTTCAGATCGTTCCCTCATCAGCTCTTTTCCGCCGTTCAGATCGTTTCCGTCGTTCAGATTGTTTCAGTCGTTCAGATCGTTTCGGTCGTTCAGATCGTTTCAGTCGTTCAGCTCGTTTCCGTCGTTCAATTCGTTTCCGTCGTTGAGATCGTTTCAGTCGTTCAGATCGTTTCAGTCATTCAGCTCTTTTCAGTCATTCAGATCGTTTCCGTCGTTCAGCTCGTTTCCGTCATCCAGATCATTTGTCGTTCAGATCGTTTCCATCGTTCAGATCTCTTCTCTTGTTCAGATCGTTTCAGTCGTTCAGATCGTTTCAGTCATTCAGATCGTTTCCGTCGTTCAGATCGTTTCCGTCGTTCATCTCGTTTCAGTCGTTCAGATCGTTTCAGTCGTTCAGATCGTTTAAGTCGTTCAGCTCGTTTCCGTCATTCAGATCGTTTCAGTCGTTCAGATCGTTTCAGTCGTTCAGATCGTTTCAGTTGTTCAGATCGTTTCCGTCGTTCAGCTCGTTTCAGTCGTTCAGATCGTTTCAGTCGTTCAGATCGTTTCAGTCGTTCAGATCGTTTCCGTAATTCAGATCGTTTCCGGCGTTCAGATCGTTTCCGTCGTTCAGATCGTTTCCGTCGTTCATCTCGTTTCAGTCGTTCAGATCGTTTCAGTCGTTCAGATCGTTTAAGTCGTTCAGATCGTTTCAGTCGTTCAGATCGTTTCAGTCGTTCAGATCGTTTAAGTCGTTCAGATCGTTTCCGTCGTTCAGATCGTTTCCGTCGTTCAGATCGTTTCAGTTGTTCAGATCGTTTCAGTTGTTCAGATCGTTTCAGTCGTTCAGATCGTTTCAGTCGTTCAGATCGTTTCAGTTGTTCAGATCGTTTCAGTCGTTCAGATCGTTTCAGTCGTTCAGATCGTTTCAGTCATTCAGATCGTTTCAGTCGTTCAGCTCTTTTCCGTCATTCAGATCTTTTCAGTCGTTCAGATCGTTTTAGTCGTTCAGATCGTTTCAGTCGTTCAGCTCTTTTCCGTCGTTCAGATCGTTTCCGTCGTTCAGATCGTTTCAGTCGTTCAGATCGCTTCCGTCGTTCAGATCGTTTCAGTCGTTCAGATCGTTTCAGTCGTTCAGATCGTTTCAGTCGTTCAGTTCGCTTCCGTCGTTCAGATCGTTTCAGTCGTTCAGATCGTTTCAGTCGTTCAGATCGTTTCCGTCGTTCAGATCGTTTCCGTCGTTCAATTCGTTTACGTCGATGAGATCGTTTTACGTCGTTCAGATCGTTTCTGTCGTTCAGCTCGTTTCCGTCGTTCAGATCGTTTCAGTCGTTCAGATCGTTTCAGTCATTCAGCTCTTTTCAGTCATTCAGATCGTTTCCGTCGTTCAGCTCGTTTCCGTCATCCAGATCGTTTGTCGTTCAGATCGTTTCCATCGTTCAGATCTCTTCTCTTGTTCAGATCGTTTCAGTCGTTCAGATCGTTTCAGTCATTCAGATCGTTTCCGTCGTTCAGATCGTTTCCGTCGTTCATCTCGTTTCAGTCGTTCAGATCGTTTCAGTCGTTCAGATCGTTTCAGTCGTTCAGATCGTTTCCGTAATTCAGATCGTTTCCGGCGTTCAGATCGTTTCCGTCGTTCAGATCGTTTCCGTCGTTCATCTCGTTTCAGTCGTTCAGATCGTTTCAGTCGTTCAGATCGTTTAAGTCGTTCAGCTCGTTTCCGTCATTCAGATCGTTTCAGTTGTTCAGATCGTTTCAGTCGTTCAGATCGTTTCCGTAATTGAGATCGTTTCCGTCGTTCAGATCGTTTCAGTCATTCAGATCGTTTCCGTCGTTCAGCTCGTTTCAGTCGTTCAGCTCGTTTCAGTCGTTCAGCTCTTTTCCGTCATTCAGATCGTTTCAGTCGTTCATCTCGTTTCCGTCGTTCATCTCGTTTCAGTCGTTCAGCTCGTTTCAGTCGTTCAGCTCGTTTCCGCCGTTCAGATCGTTTCCGTCGTTCAGATCGTTTCAGTCGTTCAGATCGTTTCGGTCGTTCAGATCGTTTACGTCGTTCAGATCGTTTACGTCGTTCAGATCGTTTCCGTCGTTCATCTGGTTTCAGTCGTTCAGATCGTTTCAGTCGTTCAGATCGTTTCGGTCGTTCAGATCGTTTCAGTCGTTCAGCTCGTTTCCGTCATCCAGATCGTTTGTCGTTCAGATCGTTTCCATCGTTCAGATCTCTTCTCTTGTTCAGATCGTTTCAGTCGTTCAGATCGTTTCAGTCATTCAGATCGTTTCAGTCGTTCAGATCGTTTCAGTCGTTCAGATCGTTTCAGTCGTTCAGATCGTTTCCGTCGTTCAGCTCGTTTCAGTCGTTCAGATCGTTTCAGTCGTTCAGATCGTTTCAGTCGTTCAGATCGTTTCCGTAATTCAGATCGTTTCCGGCGTTCAGATCGTTTCCGTCGTTCAGATCGTTTCCGTCGTTCATCTCGTTTCAGTCGTTCAGATCGTTTCAGTCGTTCAGATCGTTTAAGTCGTTCAGCTCGTTTCCGTCATTCAGATCGTTTCAGTTGTTCAGATCGTTTCAGTCGTTCAGATCGTTTCCGTAATTGAGATCGTTTCCGTCGTTCAGATCGTTTCAGTCATTCAGATCGTTTCAGTCGTTCAGCTCTTTTCCGTCGTTCAGATCGTTTTAGTCGTTCAGATCGTTTCAGTCGTTCAGATCGTTTCCGTCGTTCAGATCGTTTCCGTCGTTCAATTCGTTTACGTCGATGAGATCGTTTTACGTCGTTCAGATCGTTTCCGTCGTTCAGCTCGTTTCCGTCGTTCAGATCGTTTCAGTCGTTCAGATCGTTCCCTCATCAGCTCTTTTCCGCCGTTCAGATCGTTTCCGTCGTTCAGATTGTTTCAGTCGTTCAGATCGTTTCGGTCGTTCAGATCGTTTCAGTCGTTCAGCTCGTTTCCGTCGTTCAATTCGTTTCCGTCGTTGAGATCGTTTCAGTCGTTCAGATCGTTTCAGTCATTCAGCTCTTTTCAGTCATTCAGATCGTTTCCGTCGTTCAGCTCGTTTCCGTCATCCAGATCATTTGTCGTTCAGATCGTTTCCATCGTTCAGATCTCTTCTCTTGTTCAGATCGTTTCAGTCGTTCAGATCGTTTCAGTCATTCAGATCGTTTCCGTCGTTCAGATCGTTTCCGTCGTTCATCTCGTTTCAGTCGTTCAGATCGTTTCAGTCGTTCAGATCGTTTAAGTCGTTCAGCTCGTTTCCGTCATTCAGATCGTTTCAGTCGTTCAGATCGTTTCAGTCGTTCAGATCGTTTCAGTCGTTCAGATCGTTTCCGTCGTTCAGCTCGTTTCAGTCGTTCAGATCGTTTCAGTCGTTCAGATCGTTTCAGTCGTTCAGATCGTTTCCGTAATTCAGATCGTTTCCGGCGTTCAGATCGTTTCCGTCGTTCAGATCGTTTCCGTCGTTCATCTCGTTTCAGTCGTTCAGATCGTTTCAGTCGTTCAGATCGTTTAAGTCGTTCAGATCGTTTCAGTCGTTCAGATCGTTTCAGTCATTCAGATCGTTTAAGTCGTTCAGATCGTTTCCGTCGTTCAGATCGTTTCCGTCGTTCAGATCGTTTCAGTCGTTCAGATCGTTTCAGTTGTTCAGATCGTTTCAGTCGTTCAGATCGTTTCAGTCGTTCAGATCGTTTCAGTCATTCAGATCGTTTCAGTCGTTCAGCTCTTTTCCGTCATTCAGATCTTTTCAGTCGTTCAGATCGTTTTAGTCGTTCAGATCGTTTCAGTCGTTCAGCTCTTTTCCGTCGTTCAGATCGTTTCAGTCGTTCAGATCGCTTCCGTCGTTCAGATCGTTTCAGTCGTTCAGATCGTTTCAGTCGTTCAGATCGTTTCAGTCGTTCAGTTCGCTTCCGTCGTTCAGATCGTTTCAGTCGTTCAGATCGTTTCAGTCGTTCAGATCGTTTCCGTCGTTCAGATCGTTTCCGTCGTTCAATTCGTTTACGTCGATGAGATCGTTTTACGTCGTTCAGATCGTTTCCGTCGTTCAGCTCGTTTCCGTCGTTCAGATCGTTTCAGTCGTTCAGATCGTTTCAGTCATTCAGCTCTTTTCAGTCATTCAGATCGTTTCCGTCGTTCAGCTCGTTTCCGTCATCCAGATCGTTTGTCGTTCAGATCGTTTCCATCGTTCAGATCTCTTCTCTTGTTCAGATCGTTTCAGTCGTTCAGGTCGTTTCAGTCATTCAGATCGTTTCCGTCGTTCAGATCGTTTCCGTCGTTCATCTCGTTTCAGTCGTTCAGATCGTTTCAGTCGTTCAGATCGTTTCAGTCGTTCAGATCGTTTCCGTAATTCAGATCGTTTCCGGCGTTCAGATCGTTTCCGTCGTTCAGATCGTTTCCGTCGTTCATCTCGTTTCAGTCGTTCAGATCGTTTCAGTCGTTCAGATCGTTTAAGTCGTTCAGCTCGTTTCCGTCATTCAGATCGTTTCAGTTGTTCAGATCGTTTCAGTCGTTCAGATCGTTTCCGTAATTGAGATCGTTTCCGTCGTTCAGATCGTTTCAGTCATTCAGATCGTTTCCGTCGTTCAGCTCGTTTCAGTCGTTCAGCTCGTTTCAGTCGTTCAGCTCTTTTCCGTCATTCAGATCGTTTCAGTCGTTCATCTCGTTTCCGTCGTTCATCTCGTTTCAGTCGTTCAGCTCGTTTCAGTCGTTCAGCTCGTTTCCGCCGTTCAGATCGTTTCCGTCGTTCAGATCGTTTCAGTCGTTCAGATCATTTACGTCGTTCAGATCGTTTACGTCGTTCAGATCGTTTCCGTCGTTCATCTGGTTTCAGTCGTTCAGATCGTTTCAGTCGTTCAGATCGTTTCGGTCGTTCAGATCGTTTCAGTCGTTCAGCTCGTTTCCGTCATCCAGATCGTTTGTCGTTCAGATCGTTTCCATCGTTCAGATCTCTTCTCTTGTTCAGATCGTTTCAGTCGTTCAGATCGTTTCAGTCATTCAGATCGTTTCCGTCGTTCAGATCGTTTCCGTCGTTCATCTCGTTTCAGTCGTTCAGATCGTTTCAGTCGTTCAGATCGTTTAAGTCGTTCAGCTCGTTTCCGTCATTCAGATCGTTTCAGTCGTTCAGATCGTTTCAGTCGTTCAGATCGTTTCAGTCGTTCAGATCGTTTCCGTCGTTCAGCTCGTTTCAGTCGTTCAGATCGTTTCAGTCGTTCAGATCGTTTCAGTCGTTCAGATCGTTTCAGTCGTTCAGATCGTTTCCGTAATTCAGATCGTTTCCGGCGTTCAGATCGTTTCCGTCGTTCAGATCGTTTCCGTCGTTCATCTCGTTTCAGTCGTTCAGATCGTTTCAGTCGTTCAGATCGTTTAAGTCGTTCAGCTCGTTTCCGTCATTCAGATCGTTTCAGTTGTTCAGATCGTTTCAGTCGTTCAGATCGTTTCCGTAATTGAGATCGTTTCCGTCGTTCAGATCGTTTCAGTCATTCAGATCGTTTCAGTCGTTCAGCTCTTTTCCGTCGTTCAGATCGTTTTAGTCGTTCAGATCGTTTCAGTCGTTCAGATCTTTTCAGTCGTTCAGATCGTTTTAGTCGTTCAGATCGTTTCAGTCGTTCAGCTCTTTTCCGTCGTTCAGATCGTTTCCGTCGTTCAGATCGTTTCAGTCGTTCAGATCGCTTCCGTCGTTCAGATCGTTTCAGTCGTTCAGATCGTTTCAGTCGTTCAGATCGTTTCAGTCGTTCAGTTCGCTTCCGTCGTTCAGATCGTTTCAGTCGTTCAGATCGTTTCAGTCGTTCAGATCGTTTCCGTCGTTCAGATCGTTTCCGTCGTTCAATTCGTTTACGTCGATGAGATCGTTTTACGTCGTTCAGATCGTTTCCGTCGTTCAGCTCGTTTCCGTCGTTCAGATCGTTTCAGTCGTTCAGATCGTTTCAGTCATTCAGCTCTTTTCAGTCATTCAGATCGTTTCCGTCGTTCAGCTCGTTTCCGTCATCCAGATCGTTTGTCGTTCAGATCGTTTCCATCGTTCAGATCTCTTCTCTTGTTCAGATCGTTTCAGTCGTTCAGATCGTTTCAGTCATTCAGATCGTTTTCCTTCGTTCAGATCGTTTCCGTCGTTCATCTCGTTTCAGTCGTTCAGATCGTTTCAGTCGTTCAGATCGTTTCAGTCGTTCAGATCGTTTCCGTAATTCAGATCGTTTCCGGCGTTCAGATCGTTTCCGTCGTTCAGATCGTTTCCGTCGTTCATCTCGTTTCAGTCGTTCAGATCGTTTCAGTCGTTCAGATCGTTTAAGTCGTTCAGCTCGTTTCCGTCATTCAGATCGTTTCAGTTGTTCAGATCGTTTCAGTCGTTCAGATCGTTTCCGTAATTGAGATCGTTTCCGTCGTTCAGATCGTTTCAGTCATTCAGATCGTTTCCGTCGTTCAGCTCGTTTCAGTCGTTCAGCTCGTTTCAGTCGTTCAGCTCTTTTCCGTCATTCAGATCGTTTCAGTCGTTCATCTCGTTTCCGTCGTTCATCTCGTTTCAGTCGTTCAGCTCGTTTCAGTCGTTCAGCTCGTTTCCGCCGTTCAGATCGTTTCCGTCGTTCAGATCGTTTCAGTCGTTCAGATCGTTTCGGTCGTTCAGATCGTTTACGTCGTTCAGATCGTTTACGTCGTTCAGATCGTTTCCGTCGTTCATCTGGTTTCAGTCGTTCAGATCGTTTCAGTCGTTCAGCTCGTTTCCGTCATCCAGATCGTTTGTCGTTCAGATCGTTTCCATCGTTCAGATCTCTTCTCTTGTTCAGATCGTTTCAGTCGTTCAGATCGTTTCAGTCATTCAGATCGTTTCCGTCGTTCAGATCGTTTCCGTCGTTCATCTCGTTTCAGTCGTTCAGATCGTTTCAGTCGTTCAGATCGTTTAAGTCGTTCAGCTCGTTTCCGTCATTCAGATCGTTTCAGTCGTTCAGATCGTTTCAGTCGTTCAGATCGTTTCAGTCGTTCAGATCGTTTCCGTCGTTCAGCTCGTTTCAGTCGTTCAGATCGTTTCAGTCGTTCAGATCGTTTCAGTCGTTCAGATCGTTTCCGTAATTCAGATCGTTTCCGGCGTTCAGATCGTTTCCGTCGTTCAGATCGTTTCCGTCGTTCATCTCGTTTCAGTCGTTCAGATCGTTTCAGTCGTTCAGATCGTTTAAGTCGTTCAGATCGTTTCCGTAATTGAGATCGTTTCCGTCGTTCAGATCGTTTCAGTCATTCAGATCGTTTCCGTCGTTCAGCTCGTTTCAGTCGTTCAGCTCGTTTCAGTCGTTCAGCTCTTTTCCGTCATTCAGATCTTTTCAGTCGTTCAGCTCGTTTCCGTCATTCAGATCGTTTCAGTCGTTCATCTCGTTTCCGTCGTTCATCTCGTTTCAGTCGTTCAGCTCGTTTCAGTCGTTCAGCTCGTTTCCGCCGTTCAGATCGTTTCGGTTGTTCAGATCGTTTACGTCGTTCAGATCGTTTCAGTCGTTCAGCTCGTTTCCATCGTTCAATTCGTTCACGTCGATGAGATCGTTTCCGTCGTTCAGATCGTTTCCGTCATTGAGATCGTTTCAGTCGTTCAGATCGTTTCAGTCATTCAGCTCTTTTCAGTCATTCAGATCGTTTCAGTCGTTCAGATCGTTTCAGTCGTTCAGCTTGCTTCAGTCGTTCAGATCTCTTCTCTTGTTCAGATCGTTTCAGTCGTTCAGATCGTTTCAGTCATTCAGATCGTTTCCGTCGTTCAGATCGTTTCCGTCGTTCATCTCGTTTCAGTCGTTCAGATCGTTTCAGTTGTTCAGATCGTTTCAGTCGTTCAGATCGTTTCAGTCGTTCAGATCATTTCAGTCGTTCAGATCGTTTCAGTCATTCAGATCGTTTCCGTCGTTCAGATCGTTTCAGTCGTTCAGATCGTTTCCGTCGTTCAGCTCGTTTCAGTCGTTCAGATCGTTTCAGTCATTCAGATCGTTTCAGTCGTTCAGATCGTTTCAGTCGTTCAGATCGTTTCCATAATTGAGATTGTTTCCGTCGTTGAGATCGTTTCAGTCGTTCAGCTCGTTTCAGTCGTTCAGCTCGTTTCAGTCGTTCAGATCGTTTCCCTCATCAGCTCTTTTCAGTCGTTCAGATCGTTTCAGTTGTTCCTCATGCAGCTCGACCAGAGCTTGTAGTCCGTGATTGTTGTGGTTGTTTGAAGGCAATTTGGCGATAGTATGATGGACATTATACACATATTTGTGACTATTTGTTTTGGCTGTTTTTCCCTTAGACCAGTGCTTCTCAAATGGTGGGGCGCGCCCCCCTGGGGGGGCGTGGTGGGGTGTCAGGGGGGGGCGCGAGGCGGGCGCGACTTTCAGTATTAGTGTCTTTATTCATGCTTGAACAATAAAAAAAAGGGCCTCCAGCCACTAGGTGGCAGCAGTGCTCAAACTAATCAACAGGCTGCCTGTTCAACCAGTAGAGAAGAAGAAGTACTACACATCAACACCGGTGTACAGAGCTGGCGGAGGAGGAGGAGAGGTGGAGAAGTTTCTGACAGGAGTGAAAAGAAAAAAGGATGAGGCATCAGAGGAAAAGAAAACAGGTGAGAGTAAACATAAACCTAGTAAGAGCAGGAGATATGACGATGCTACATAGCCCTTGGGTTTACCGTGAACACGGTCGGAAACCAGGAAACACCCGTTTGTGTTTTATGCCTAAAAACTCTGGCAGCGGAGCATGAAACCAAATCAATAAAGACGGCACCTGGAGACCATACACCATACACCTGGAGACCATACACCATACACCTGGAGACCATACACCATACACCTGGAGACCATACACCATACACCTGGAGACCGTACACCCCAGTTATGTCAGTAAGCCACTGGAGTTTTTTCATGGTAAACTCCATGAGTATCGCCAACAAGCCGGTCATTTCGTCAGCGCGGCATCAGTAAACAAAGAAGCACTGTTAGCCTCTTACAAAGTTGCCCACCACATCGCAAGGTGCAAAAAACCTCACACCATAGAGATTTATTTTGATAATCAGGCGATTGTATGCAGAATGCTGGTGCCAGCAACTGATACAGTGGTTTATACAGATAAATAAATAAATATTATCAAGTTCTCAATGGTAGTACAAATCGGGGGGGGGGGGCCCTGAAAAAAATTCTGTCCTCTAGGGGGGGCGTGACAGAAAATAATTGAGAACCACTGCCTTAGACTGTCCAAATGACGGCTGGACCGCTGTCTCAAACTGAGGAGAAGTGAGTCAAAAACACACACAGAGTACTGGAAAGTAATTGTGCGATTTATTTAAACAATTCTGTGTAAATGTCTGCAAAGAACCTGAAAAAGAGGTGACATTGCCATGTTCTTGTTGGGGGCGTGGCCAGCCCGTGCTTGGGGGCGTGGTCTAATTTGCATATCACCAAGGTACCTAATGTTATACAAAGGATCAAAGGACAAAGATCATAGGCAGATGACAGAATGTTGCCTTTGATGGCCGTAGAAGGCATCAGCCTATTGTCACTTCATCCCCGTCCCTCGAGCGAACAACACGGCCCTCCAGTACTTTACTTTATCACCATCAGCCATTCAACCATGACGACTCAGTGGACTTTTTCTTGCGAAGAGCCGCAGTTTCTTCAGGACATGGCGCCCGAGTACTACGTCCCTGTGTACTGGGTCCCACATCCCATTCTGGACTGGGGTCCTCAGTACTGGATCCCCCAGCCTCAGGAATGGGTCTTACAACCCATTCTGGACTGGGGGCCTCAGTACTGGGGCCCGGAGCCCTCTCTGTACTGGGTAAGTGGCATTTAGAATTGTAACAATTACCTGGAAATACAACTTATGACAAGTATGTTAGGTCGAGGCAGAATTTAGACCAGTATTATTGTTCTTATTTCTGCTTAATCTTGTATTTTGGGTTTGTTTATTTGTTGATGTGCAGGAGGCCGAGCAGGAGGCCGAGCAGGAGGCCGAACATTCCACTCCATCGTTCAGTCTCTCGGCTACGGCTCCAGAGTTTGTCCCCTCTGGGGGGAGTGTCAGTGATGTAAGAATATATATATTTACTGTTTTTATTTATTTTTTCTTTTACACTTATACAGTAGTACTTTCTGTTGTTCATGCTGTATTTTATTTCATTCAAATCTGTATGTTATTGTCCTTCTTGTGTGTTAGGAGTCGTCTGACGATGACGATGAAGATGACCAGTCACCTGTCATTGACATCGTCGTCTCCCACCTGGGACACCTCAGGTCCTCGTCCCCCTCCTTCAGCTCCGACGTTGAGGATCTAACATCCATCCTCAACGGGTTTGTCACCACGGAGGAGTTGTTGGAAGAGTTGGTGGAGCTGATTTACGCACAGGTTGGGAAACACTTGCTCCTCATTTAAAACCTTTTTGGACCACTCTCACCTCCGACAGAAACATCCAAGGTCTCATCGTTTTTGATTCAAGTTGTTTTCTTGTTGTCATTGCAGTCTACTGGCACTGCCAGCTTCTCCACCACTGGAGCACAGCTGTGCAACCACCTGTCCCGTCACCTCACCTTCAGTCCACCGAGCGGGACCTTCAGACAGCTGCTCCTGAAAAGGTACGTTCAAGTTCATGATTTGATCTGTGCTCATCTTGAATTCAGAGAAAAGCCTTTGACTGATGACACCCCTCATCAGCATGAAATGTTGACATTGAGTTGGTTATCTCTTTATTATTTGGATATAGGTGCAGACTGGAGTACGAGGGCCGAGATGTGGCGGTCCGAGGGGACGCGGCCACTCAGGGGAAGTTCCACAACTTTGTGCGCTTCCTTGGAGAACTGTACCTGCATCTGGAGGTAAGAATACATCTGTGTTGCCCCGTGTATGTGAGCCTGTTGTCATCGTCTTTCACCTCTACAAGAGGTGTGGCTGCATGAAAGCGTTGCTTGAAAGACAAAAGAAAATGTCTGCAAATGTTTCATGATATTTGAGATTGTGTACAATTTTAAGGGTGTCTAAAAACATCTTCCACCACTGTAAATACATAGCCGTTCCCATTACATGTATTTATATTGAAGGGAAAAAGTCCCGAAAGATACTCCATGATAAACACATGTATTGATGTTATTTTAAGGTGAAGAGCTCCAATGGGACTTCCTCTCGGGCAGACGTCCTCCTGACTGGACTGAAGGACCTGGTCCACAGCCTCCTGTCCAGTCCGGGGGACGCCAACGTCACCTGTGCTGTGGAGCTGCTCCAGGTGCAAAAACTCATTCAAATATGTCTTTAAAATGCTTGTATGACTGTTGAAGGTCGGGCAGTAAAGCACAATGTGTCTGAACCTTCCAGGCCACAGGGAGCGTGATGGAGGATGCGTGGAGAGAAGCTGGGAAACCACACATGACCCAGCTGGTCCACACCCTGGAGAAGGTCCTGCTGGAGGGAGACTGTAGCAGGTGTGTACGTCACTGTGGTCGTCTGTGTGGATTGATGCTGAAGCTTAGCATTCATCTTTTGTGTTGTCTTCACAGTAAGTCCATTTGAGACATGAACATAAAAACATGTTTTGATGATCCTTTATCATCAAAAAGCATCATCATATATATCAAAGAGTTTATTTAGATATGAGGATGTTATTTAATATCTACACTGAAAGTGCTCATATAAATCAGCAGGTTGGTCACAAACTGAATGTTTGGCTTCATTTTCTCCTCAGAGACGTGAAGCAGATGCTCATTGAACTGCTGAAGCTACGCTTTAGCGACTGGGGCAGGATGGCTTCTGCTGCAGCCTCCAGCGACGCTGCGCCTGAGAACGGTCCTGAGAACGGCCACCACAACGTCGACAACAACAACCAAGACGTCAACGTCGACGAAAACGGCCCTGACATCAACCCCGACGACACCCCCACCAACGAGCCCGACCCCCTCATGGTCAGTATCGACTTTGGTTCACTACATTTTCTCAACTGAAGTCAATTCAGCTACACATTTCCTGTCCTGGTTTGTGAACATCGGTCACACTGAGTGTTTCCCTTCCAGAACGAAGTCATCTTCTACACAGAAGAGGGAGTTCCTTTCAGGGCCTCAGACCCTGGTGAGTCCATCTACATTTATTGATTCTGATCTTAGATCACACAACCTTCTGGGTGAACGTTGAAGAAAAACAACTTGACATTGTTAACATGGACTCCAGGGTAAAATCATTGGACTGTTCAAGTTATGTAACCTCATGTAGACTGAATACTTTATACAACAATCATTATATGCCAAATTCACACATGTGAAAAATTGTTATGAGGCTTTGTGTAACTCTGTTATTATTGTTTGTAACAGTTTCTTTAGGGGAAATAACGTCCTATAAAAGTTGTTCAATGAGGAACAATGTTGATATAACATAGGCCCACTACCTTCTACTGCTTTACTCACATAGAAGCTGGTAGTTGTACTGCACAGCTCCAGTTGTTTTCTCACTCGCACAAATCACAGTGAAAACTAAACATGTTTACACAAATGTACTGGAGACAAAAGTCCTGGCTTTAGGCACTATTTGTCTTTAGATGTTGGAAGAAAAAACATGTGGTCTTTAACTCTCTTTATGCCGCTGCTGTGTGTGAAGTTGTGTCATGTCTGCCTCGTTGTGTTTTGACAGACGCTGATGAGAAGCTACAGGAGATCCTGGAGAGCCAGGAATACTTCCCTGAACCTGACCCCCAACTTGAAAACCAAGAGTAAGTACACCAGTGAATATTCAGAGAAAGATGTTGACGCATTGATTCTCTTTTCTTTAGCACACAGTTAAAAAGACAAACATAATAAATGTGGCTTTTAGTAAATACATTTCTGAGGATATTGTGACAATTGCTACTCTATTAAGATTTTCTTTCTATACTGAAGCCTCTGCAATCAGTGTCCATACTGAGAATACTCCTGATGTGGGATTGTTTCAGATATACTAAACTGGAGTATTTACACACCTCATTACTAGTTATAGAGTCATTTTAAAGGTTTTTATGTCGCTAAACAACTGTGAACCTCTGAAAACAATAAACGTGTCTGTGCCTGGAAGTAACACTTCTTCTTTTGTGTTCGCAGGTACGAAATTGAACTGGAGTTCGAGGTGCAAAATATTGATACAGAGGAAGGAGTTCAACCGGAGATCATCTTTAATTTAACCATCGAATGGCCAGAATAAAAAAAACCTTCCTGTCCACTAAAATAAAGTGGCTAAACTAAGTCTTTCTGTCAGGAGTTTGTTATTGACGTCTCCAGACACACCAAACAACGTAGTGACAGATGAGTCAGCCTGAGAGTTTGTCCTGTGCAGAGTTTGGTCTGAGCATGTGAAGGAACACAGAAGGGAGGGGGTAAGATAGAGGGGGACAACACTAAAACCCACTTCAGTCTGTCGGATTGTCGTGTCTTTAGGAAACAAAGATTTGTGAAACTTTTTGTTTTTTAAGACATTTTCAATCATTACGTGATTTAATATGTTCTACATACATTTCAGTTTCTTTTTGCTTTTGTTTTTTTTTTATAATTGACTAAAAACTGCTCAATTAACAATTAAACTGGGTTAGATAATGTGGTTATGATATAAGTTTACAAATCTTGTAGTTAACAGTTCTATAGTAACAGAAAACATCTCAAACAGTGAATCTGGAGGAAATCTAATATTTCTAAAAACAACATTTTCATGGCTAAGAAAACAAGAAGAAGAAGAAGAAGAAAGTTTTCAGTGCCTGAGAAAGAGACATTTCCTGCACAGGGCTTCGGGGTTGAATGGAGTGTTTGTCTCCCTCTAGTGTCAAAGTCTGCACCCTACAGCTATGAGCAAATGTTTTGAGTTCAAATGACAAAACTGATTTAAAAGACAAAGAAATTACCCTCCATTGTTGAAAATGACAGTTAAAATGGCCAAAACAGCAACGATGCTAAACTATTGAGTGAAACTAAAGCAACAATAAGTGAAAGAGTTGTGATGGTAAAAGAGCTCAAAGTGTCAAAACAGCTGAAACAGACAATGGGCTGAAATGATGAAAATAACTATTAAAGTTAAACAGTTAAAACATCAAAATGGATAATATGACAACTGAAAGATCTAAAATTGTGAATGAATATAAAATGCTATTGATGTTTATGGGAAATTGTTTACATTCAGCAGATCAAAACACAAACATTCTGCAGACAACAACACTCCTGATAATATAACATCAAAGATTTATTACTAAAAGATGTAAGTCAAACTAAAAAGAACAAAATTAATTCCTTTAATTTCATCAATGCAACACAAGCCACTGTTTTGGTACATTTAGAAATAAAAAATCTAATAAAGGTTGTATTGACTTTGCATTTTCTCGAGGTTTTATTTAGTGTAAAGTGTAAAAACATGTTTTTAGGCTGCGAGGTGTGTCGATCTCAGTCCTGCCGCTGATCGCTGGTGTTTGTGAGGATGTCTGTACAACAGCACCAGGCTCCTGGTGGAGATGACGCTCAGGCCAGATGTTCCCAACATCAGGACATATAGAGGCAATGTTGAGTCTGACGATCGGCCAGCGGCTCGTCCAGCAAAGTGCCAACGATGAACACCACAAGCCTGAAACAGGAAGTGGAAAGTCAAGAGACACAGGACAAGAATATGATGCTAGAAAACACTGACAGGACAGGATTAAAATATCTCTGTGTGGCTTTTTCTTAGTTCTGTGAACGTGTGAATTAAAAGACAATGAAAGAAACAGGAAGTGTTTGGATGCTCTTCCAGCAGATCGCTGACTGAACAGGTTCTGTTTGTGTCAATGAATCAATAATTGGTTGACTGATGACTCAGGTTGTGGTTTTCCTCTCTGTGGAGGGTCTGATGACCTAGAACAGGAACATTCCAGATGTCTGAATACAGTGACAGACACTGAACACTGCAGGGAAGCTGGAGGGATGCTGCAACCGGCCGTGGAGAGGGAAAGGCCTCGAGCCTCTGATGGAGGAAGACACAGCCTGCCACATTTCCACATCCTGGTGCATGCGCTTCTCCTTCCCCATCGTCTTCCTTGTTTCCCTGTCAAGCTATGAATTTTGTGTACGGACACGTGGAGCCCATGAAGATTATCACTGTACGCACCTCTAAAATCCCGACCAGCTTCGCCACATCCGTAAGCCCAGCTTGTACAGGAGAGAGCAGGACTGTGGATACCAGTGACCTGGGAGTGGCACTGAATGACATGCCAGTGTGGGAGGAAGTCCAGGTGAGCTGCATGAGCTATGTTCTCAAAACTTCCACCCAACATCTACGAGCTGGGACTGATCCACAGTGAGACCATAGGAATTCTCAATCTAAGGAGAGGACTTTATTATGTGGGCTGTTACGGTGAGAGCCGGTGCGTGGAGTGTCTGGAACCCAGAAGCAGACCAGGAGGCAGAACAGCTGCAACTGGCAGTGATTTGATTGAAAACCAAGACCTGGAGACGAAGGAAGGGAGACTCCGGGATGCAGAGTGAGCAGGCAGGAGGACGGCAGCAGGGAGGTGCTGCACCCCGAGGAGGAGCGCTGAGTAGAAAAGCCGTTCAGAGTGGACTGAAGGTTCTCGCTCTCGTACTACTGATCTTTCACAGCCTTCAGCCCAATCATATCTTTTCAAATGTATTATTCTACAGATATCTACGCTTCTCATAATGGCTGATGATATAAATGACCTATATTATATATATATAGGTCCTATTATATATCTTTTTTTTTCCATATATATATACATATACATACATATACATATGTATACATACATAAATATATATATAATATATATACATATATAAATATATATATATATATATATAAATAAATACATATATATATATATATGAAAAAACGTGTAGTTATGTCAATTATTGTACAGTTTTGGGGTTTTTGCATTACAGTTTTTAACAGCCATCATATCAACATTTACTTGTGGATGGATTTTTTTGCCAACCTTTATGTAGCTGTTAATGGCAAAAATAATAATGATGAAATAAAAAGCAGAATTGGATCTATGGATGATTTATTTTAAATTTGTTGTATTTGTTTCCATGTACTTTGCGGCTTCGGCCAATAGGGGGCAGTAGAGCGACGTGTCAGCCTGCAAAGCTCCGAGTTGATGAATCAAGATGTGAAGCTGATGAAATGCACTCGAAGGAAACGTTTGAGTTCGTGCATCCAGTGAAAGTCAACCACCCACTGTTTGTGTCGGTTAAAACTGAAGGGAGAGGAAAAATAAATAAAAAAGGCCATTTTTAGATGTAAACGCGTTCCCAGCAGTTTGAGGGCTGCTGTCGGCAACCATCTGAAGACGTCAAGAAGATTTAGGATGGAGGTTCAGGATGGATTGGTTTCCCTTCATCCTTTTCACTTGTCATGTGATCTGCAGTCCTCCCCTCCCAGCCGCCAGCCGCCGAGGCCTGCGAGTGTGTCTGACAAGGATGGAGAAATATCTAGGGCCAGACTGTCGGAGGGGAAATCTGGGGAAACTTGGAAAAGAAAAAGAAAATGTGTTTCCTTGGAACTGGCATGTTTTTTTTCTTTTGAAATGAGTCATTACAGAAGGAAAGCAAAAGTCTTTACCACCCGTTTCACTGTAAACCTGGATTATGAATATTCAGAGTGTTGTTGCAATCCCCCCCTGGTGGCCAAGGTGGGAAGAGCCTATGGTGATGTGACGCGTGAGCGCGGTGTGTTGTGGGTTAGTCTGCAGGAGGTAAACAGAGAGCAGCGTGGTTTTGCCGGGAGAGAGAAACACAATACTTGTTAGTTGGTTATAATATTATACCGTGTTGAGACGGGAATAAAAGCTGAGTTCGTCTATTGAGTCGCCGCCTCGCTGACTGGTTCTTCAGCGTGTTGGCCCGGACCACTGGACGAAGGTTACCACTACAAGCCGAGGAATATTGGCGCGCTCCCAACTACGGTTCGGAGCGGGAAGCCAGAAAGGTAACACTGGGGGCTCGTCCGGGATCTAAATAAAGACTGAAGCCAGAATAAAAGCGGGGAAGAGTTACTTCAGACGGCCATTAGCAGGCGGCCAGTGCTCGGAGCCAGAGTTTGAGCTATCGCTATTGCTAGCACTCGGATGAAGAAGACTGTTGTGATGGAAACCCCAAACGTGAGAACCCATTCCTGATGGAAGCAAGAGACACTAATATGGACTCAGTTAATTGCATGAGTGGCCATTATAGCCGCGGCACTAACCCTTTCGCCACTAGCATGGAGCTAACGCTGGGCGGAGACGACGGTCCCAACTACGGTTCGGAGCGGGAAGCCAGAAAGGTCACAGTGTCTTCCTTTGAATTTACCTGTATAGTGGCGTGACTTGGTACACAGTTGAAAAACAAAACAGGTGGGAGGTTTAATTCCAGGTGTCACCAACCCTCTTCATCACCTGTCAGGCCTCCTTCCTCTTCCTCTGCTCCAGGTCGGATGGCTTGGAGCACATTGGTGTGTGCTTGTGCCACAAAGACGGGACGAATTCACACCTCTGAGCTGTTAAAAATAACACAAAAAACAAAAATGGCTACTGGCACAGAAATGTGGCTGCAACTTGTGCAACTTCCATCAAAGACGCTTGTGTGGGCTGATTTTCCATCGTGTACAGGGCCACGCTTATCAGTCTGAGCCGGCAACTCCGCAGCAACAGGTGACTGTTAAGAATGGAAGCTTTCCAGCCAGCGTTCCATCATCCTGTCAGGTGTGATGCACAAAGTCCTGCTCCGGTGTGAAACGGGGGTAAAGCGGGAGTTTGATGTGTTTTGGAGACACATGTCATCGCTCTCTCACCCCAGAGGTAACTTGTGACTGGGCGTCAAATGAAGCGGGAATCGGGGGGAACAAACATCCGCCCACCGCAGCCGCTGATGCTCATTAATGAACGTGTTTCCTCTCGTTTGCTCTAATCCCTGAAGAAAAAACCCAACAAAACGGCAACTTCACACTGCCAGGTGAGAAGGTCCTGCTCCCAGTTATAGAAACCATTCAACCTCCAAATACGTCCCAGAATTGTGGTTTTTTTCCACTGTGGATTTTGCAGGTATTAACATAATGAGATGCAGCACGCTAATTATTGGGCTTTAGAGTTGTGAGGCTTATTTACTTTTCTTCTTCTGCACAGAGTCGGATGAAGCTGCGAGGCCTGATGGATGAAGGGATGAAGGGAGGCCTCGTGACTTGCTGCATTTCAAAATGTGTCACAGTCGCATCTCAACCCTTGAAAAGTTTGATATTTTTCCAGCGTGCATTTGAACCCAAACATTACTGCACGAGTCCATGAAGACAAGACTTTTTATCCTGAACGTCCACATGAGAGTCTTGACGCTCTTTACATGGTCGCTAACGGCTACAGGAACGGATGAATGTATAAAACACAACCGGAACAAGAGGTGACATGATGCTCCATCAGCTCCAGCCAGTGTGTGTGTGTGTGTGTGTGTGTGTGTGGGGTGGTGTGTCTGACTCTCAAACTGGGCTGAAAGCGTTCTGACCTCTGACCTCTTCCACCACGCACAGTTTGGTCCTGTGGCTGTAATGTCAGCCTCTATTCACGGTATTCAATGGAGGGAGGTGATGCACACCTGAAATCTACGAAGTAGCTGTGAAATTGCTGTTATGTGCTTCCGATTGTTTATGACTCACTTCATTTTTTTTTTTTTTATCCTTTTGTCCCCATAAAGACCCTTTCCTCTTCTGACCTTGCCTCAAAAAAATCCATGCTTTTAATGTGGATGCACTCACACGGAGTGGAAGGCTTTAAGCATTTGAACTGTTTTCTGTGAGAAAACCAGCTACGATGAGCTCCTCTCTTCACACCCTCGTCTTCTCCTCCTTCACTCAGGTTTTCCATCATCTTCAGCCTGACCGAGGCAAATTGTGCAGAAACTTTAGACCGTCTGTCGCCTCGTCTCATCGCGGTTTTGTCGCTTTCGTCAACGTTGGGTCACACAATGCAGTCGAATACAAAACAACACAATCTGAGCCTTAAAGACTTGCGGTTCGCCGAAGGCTGTGGGCGTCAGCCGGAGCACACGTGAACACTAGCGTGTGAATACACATTTTTCTCTCAAGGTCACAGTCGAATCTCTCTGAGCTGCAGACGATTTCATAGACTGGATATTATGAAAATGAATGTCACAAGTAAATCTAATCTTGACGGCGTGCCGTTTCTTCACTCGCGAATGTGTACGATCAATGAAAGTCTGTTTAATGGGTTAAACTGAACTAAATAAATCAAAGGGTTTATTTGTACGAGTACAAATAAACCCTTTGTGTGCAGTCATTTCCATGTTTTACTAAGCTTTTGGTGAACAAAGTGAGGAAAAATCCTGTAAAATTGGACAAAAGCATCATGGTGACTGGTATTATCGGGATCTGGGAACCTCATGAGGCGAATTCTATTTGCACATGACGACAACAAAAACTATATTCAGACCATTTGTAAAGTTGCAGCTTCTGTTATTTCAAAAAGCCTTTGTTTCATATGCTGATGAGAGAGGAAGTGTCTTCCAGCATCTGGCGTCACCTTGCTGATGGAGTCCACACCCGTTCTTCTATTTCTGCTCTCTAAAATGAGAACAAGTTAAACCAGCTCCTGCTGAATCCTGCCGCTGACCGTTAAGAGTGGAACAGCGCTCCTCTGGGCTTTAGCGGGATCCTCATATCATCCAACAACAGTGGTATTGCAGCCTCAGTGGGGACACTTTAGGTGAAAGTCGCTTTTCTTGATTAAAACACATCAAACCCGTGCTTTAAGTGAAAAACAAGTGAGTGCCGGTGGTGTGTCTAGATATTTTGTACGGCAGGTGGTCAGTGTAAAATAAAGGCACCTTGTGGATCCACCAGCTGCCTTATTATAGTAGTGTGAGATTAAAAAAAGGAAAATAAACACAAGTACATGTAAGTACTTGGGTATTTATTTAAATATTGGCAGAGTTTTAATAAGTCCACCCCAAAACAATACAAGGAAAATAATAAGACAGCAATAGTGTGTGAAAAAAGTGGTGCAGTGAATCCAATGGACAAGACAGGATCATGGGGCAGTTTGCTGAAAACCAATTGATTTGAGTTTTTAGGAAATGTTCATATCAAGTACAAACACAAGTGAATTTCTGCAAAGATGCACAAACACTGAGGGTTTCATCCAGTGACGGAGCTGGATGGTTTTCTGCCCTGGGCAGCTGCCCACTTCGCCCATAGCAAAGTCCCCCACTGATGGTTGTTTTTGTAATAGAAACACGCACGCACACACACACAAATTCTCATTGTTCCTTCATCTTTGGTGTGTCGGAGTCTCCGGAGTGCGAACCTCAACCCTTAGCGACCCAGGATTTATTCAGTCTTTTTTGGATATTTCTTGGTTTTTTGTGACCCTTTCTGCAACAATGAGATCCGCTACCATCTCTCTTGGTGCAGCGAGGGCGGAGAACCTCCAACGGCAACAGGTGAGACAAGTTGATTCAATTTTTAGGATTTGAAGACTTAGAATTAAAGACTTAGAATTAAATAACTGCAACTACAGAAATGCAACTTACAACTGCCACATCAGGTGTCTACACGACGTAGATCAGTATTACCGTAATTGTTCGACGCCCCTGCAGTTCAATGCGCTGCAGAAAAATGACAGAAAAGTGTGAATATATTGCTGAAATAAGACATTATATTGACGAGACATATATGTATATATATATATACGTATAATATTTGGTCAGGAGAAACCACACTTCACAGGAGTGCTGCTCAAAAACAGGCATTTACTTCAAATTTGTTCTGTTTTCCTTTTTTGTTTGTGCATACATTGAGTGTGTATTGTGTCTTCCTGTTGGCTCCACAGGAGGTGACTGTCGCTCGTCCGCCGAGGAGGATCGTGCTCGACATGTCCGGTCGGGACATCAAACTCCAGACGGCTTCCAACGCCTGGAAGCCCGGGGCGCGAAGGCCGGTCCCTGCGCTGGAGCCAGAAGCTCAGGCCACCGAGGTATTGACACAAGTTCACCAGAGAAACACACTAATATTCCTCAACACAATGTGACTGGATGTGCATGTGAGCAAGCCAGTTGATTGATGATCTCAGTTATTAACCAGTATTTTCTAATCCATTTCCCCCCAGGAGCTTCTTGGGAAACTCCGGAGCATCTTGAACAAGATGACTCCGGAGAAGTACGACTCCCTATCACAGTCTGTGTTGTGGATGGGCGGAGGAGCTCTACTGTGTTGTGGATGGGTGGAGGAGCTCTACTGTGTTGTGGATGGGTGGAGCAGCTCTACTGTGTTGTGGATGGGTGGAGCAGCTCTACTGTGTTGTGGATGGGTGGAGCAGCTCTACTGTGTTGTGGATGGGTGGAGCAGCTCTACTGTGTTGTGACCGCAGTGCCCGTGACCAGCCTGGCGAGGCTCAAAGGGGTGGTGGAGCTGGTGCACGAGAAGGCCATCTCAGAGCCCAGCTTCGCCACCACCTACGCCACACTGTGTGGCAGCCTTGCTGCTGTAAGTAGGATTGATTCCTTTCTGGCTCAGAGGAAATGTCCATGTCTCTGTTGGTCTGCTCACTGTCTTTGTCCTGCATGGAAGACAAAATACAGTTTTAGTGGTCCACTTCTTCTCCTCACCTCCACCTCTGTCTGGTTCACAGATCACCGTCCAGACGGACGATGGGAGCGGCTCCACTGTCAGGTTCCGCACCCTCCTCCTGAAGAGGTGCCGGGAA
Organism: Blennius ocellaris; assembly: GCF_963422515.1. Classification (NCBI taxonomy): domain Eukaryota; kingdom Metazoa; phylum Chordata; class Actinopteri; order Blenniiformes; family Blenniidae; genus Blennius; species Blennius ocellaris. Next base: position 23,183 of record NW_027661874.1, read on the forward strand.
CTCTTTCAGGGGAAGAACAGTGGCGCTGCTGCGTCGGTATGCATCGATTAAACTTCACTTTTTTACTACAGCTCTTGTAAAGACTTGTCTGAATGACTTCCCAAGGCTAATATTCATATCTGACTCATGTTACTTCTTGTTGTCTTCAGTCCACGGAGCCTGAGGAGGCTCAGCAGAAGAACCGGAGACGAGCCCTGGGGAACCTCACCTTCATTGGTGAGCTCCTCAAGGCTGGGCTCCTGGGAGAGGCAGTTGTGGTCGGCTGCATGGACCGGCTCCTCCAAGACGCCACCGAGGAGTCTCTGGAGGGTCTGTGCAGGCTGACCACAACTGCCGGTCGGGACCTCGCCCAGAAGGCCAAGGTGAGACTGAACAAGTGGATTTGTGGATTCAGCACAGTTTGCAGAGACGTTGATGAGGGTTTCTCTTTTGTTGTTATGAAGCAGAGAAACAAAAATGAACGTACGTCTCAACTACTCTGTGTTTTTTTCCATCAGTCACAACTGGACAAGGTTTTCAAGGACATCCAAAACCTCCTCAAGACCCACAAGATGTCCTCCAGGACCAAGTTCATGCTTTTGGACCTGGTAGACCTCAGAAAGGTGAGTCCTGCAAAGCTCATGCTTTACCCTCCATTGAGTCATTTTCTTGATTTCTTGAACTTCCTGAAACACAATATTTGTGTCCTGCTCACATCTTGATTGCTCGTCTACTTGAAGTCCAAGTCGTGTTTAATTCATGATGAAACAAAGTGTGATTGGAGTCGATGCAACCCTAAAAGAAACCCAAACAGTGTTTTTGTGACGTTACAGTTAGAAATATTGAAAAGTTGGGAACATTTTCAGTCCTTAGAATTCTAAAGTGTGATTTCAATAGAGACCCTGAAGTCTGAGCAACATGAGCTGACTGTGCTTTGGTATCTGAACTGAAACTGCAGAAAACGACGACTCATCAAAATCCTTTGTTTTTCTCAGAACAACTGAGTCTCCAGGAAGACCGAGCAGGGACCCAAAAAGATCTCCCAGGTCCACATGGCTGCTCGGAGGGAACAGGAGGAGAGCCTCAACAAAGCTCATCGACAGCTCTCACCTGCCAGGGACATCCAGAGGGAGAGAGAGCAGAGGGAGAGGAGGGAGAGAGAGGAGAGGGAGAGAGAGGAGAGGGAGAGAGAGGAGAGGGAGAGGAGGGAGAGGGAGAGAGGAGGGAGAGGGGAAAGGGAGAGAGAGGAGAGGGAGAGAGAGGAGAGGGAGAGGAGGGAGAGAGAGGAGAGGGAGAGATAGGAGAGGGAGAGAGAGGAGAGGGAGAGGAGGGAGAGAAGGGAGAGGAGAGGGAGAGGAGGGAGAGAGAGGAGAGAGAGGAGGGAGAGAGAGGAGGGAGAGAGAGGAGAGGGAGAGGAGGGAGAGAGGAGAGGGAGAGAGAGGAGAGGGAGAGGAGGGAGAGACAGGAGAGAGAGGAGAGGGAGAGAGAGGAGAGGGAGAGGAGGGAGAGAGAGAGGAGAGGGAGCAGAGGGAGAGAGAGTGGAAAGAGAGAGAACAGCGAGGGAGAGAGCAGAGACAGATAGAAATAGAGCAAAGAGAGAGAGAGCAGAGACAGATAGAAATAGAGCAAAGAGAGAGAGAGCAGAGACAGAGAGCGATACAGCAAAGAGAGAGAGAGCAGAGACAGAGAGCGATAGAGCAAAGAGAGAGAGAGCAGAGACAGAGAGCGATACAGCAAAGAGAGAGAGAGCAGAGAGAGAAGGCAGCTAGAGAGAGAGCTGAGAGAGCGAGGCCGGCTGTTCAAAGAATGGAGCGAGAGAGAGGAGTGAGAGCCAGAGCCATGATTCTACAAGTTGTGAGCGGCAGCAGAGAGAGAGAAGAAAGAGAGCATCAAGCCAGATAGCAGAGAGACCAGCGCATGAATGTTCAACTGTGTAGAGAAGTTCAAATAAAACTTTTACTTCTCAAACATTCACGTTTCTTCTCTTGATCATTGGAAATAACACAAACTACACTGTAAAAAAGGACCGTGATATTTACATAAAACTACGTAAAATCCCTACAGAAAAGTATTGTAAACCAAAAAACATATAATTTTTGTTAAAATCACAGTGAACTTTTGTAAACTATTAAACAGAAAGTTTTGTTATATTTACAACAACAATATGTGATTATAATCAAATTCATTTGTTAAAACTACAAATATAGGAAACAAAAACAGAGAAATATTGTACGGTAATACTCATGACAAAACAGTTTTGTTAATTTGACGCGCAAATATTGTAAAAACTATAGTTATAGTCAGTTGTTTTTAAAAAAAATACAAAAAATATATGCAAGTTACTTTACAAGTTTATGCTGTAGGGATACTTTTGACAACATGATTGATGAAATAATGCAAATTGAGGTCTGGGCCTATATGGTTTTCGAAAAAAAATTAATTGTGAACCTGAGAGGTTGTATTGCCTATGGAAGAGATTAGGGCCTGCGATGGATTGGCGACCTGTCCAGGGTGTATCCTGCCTTCCGCCCAAGTATACCTGGGACAGGCTCGTGTTATTTATTGTCATTTATATTTTCTAAAGTAATGTGAGGGTTGAGTAGAGTGTTGGCAAAATGCATTTCATTGCATAAACTGTACAATGTGCTTTTAATTCATTGACAAATAAATTAAATTTCAATTTCAAAATTTCAATTTCAAACTTTTTCTCACAATTCTGACTTTAATCTCAGAATTCTGACTTTTTTTCACAGAACAATAATTAAACAAATGTTTTGGACCTTGATTTTTTTCAGTGGCCCTAATCCTGTTCCGTAGTTGCCTATTTATTTATATGTAAAGTATATAATTTCTCATAACATTATAATTTATGGTATTTGTAGCATATTGAGTGTAAATGGAAAATTAGTAGGGTATATGCAAAGTAACTTTCTATTTCGACGTAATCCATGAATGCTTTATGTTTCTTTTAGTCTTTAAAATTCAATGTTTTAATGTGCCTCCTCTAACCACAGACACAAACTCGTAATCTCTCTGCACTGAGTCCACCTAATTTTGATTTGAATTTTAAACTTAAAAGTGCCCAGCCGAAGCTCATCTCTGATTGGACAATGACGTGAGAGGAAGGAGCGGAGAAGGTTCTGGTTCACGGCTGCAGCCGAGGTCAACTAACGAGCCAGAGCACGAGCAGCGTCCACGGAGCTGCGGCGCACAAATCTTCGGACCACTTGGTTGTTTTTGGAAGTTTTTACAACAAATCAGCAATTTTAAGAAGCGTGTTGGTTGACATCTGTGGCTGTTCCTTTGGGAATTTGAACGTGTGCACGGTCAGCTTCATGTTTAGGCTACTTTTTTTTTTTAACGAAAATGTTTGCTGAAAGCACATGGTGTAAGCTAGCAGTAGATCATTGAATGGTGAATTAGTTCAACTGAAAAGCTCAGAAAGTACTTGCAATCCTAAATATGATCACCTGCGTCTTTTGTAAAAAGGAATTGGCTACATTAAGAGGATATGTACAACATTGCAGAGTGCATAGGAATGAGCCTCGTTGTCTTTTCAAATGTTTTGGCGCCAACTGTAGTAAAACATTTACCACTTACGCAGCCTTCAAGGGCCATTTTGATCGTGTGCACAATGCACCGGCACTGCAAGCTGTTCCTAAAGCTGTTGTTGCAGATTTAAAATGTGCAATTTCATTATGTGCTGGCCATTTTCAAACAGTGAAAGAACTAGTGTCTCACTTAAATGATCATATTGAAGAGGGCAGGTCTGTGTCATGCCCGGTAAGTGGTTGTAAGTACGTCTTTACAAAAAAGTCATCATTTACTTCTCACATGTGTAGGAAGCATAAAGCATGCTCCCCCGATGGTATTGATGTCATGTACAAGGAATTGTGCCCTCAGCCATCAAATGTCATTGCCAGTACAGTTGAATTGGAAAACACACATGAAGCCATGCCAACAGCTAGTACAACTAGTGATATTCCAGAGAATGAAAGTCAGTCTTATTTCAGAAACCTGTGTCTCTTTTACCTTAAACTGCAAGGACAGCTTCTTATCCCTGCCTCTACTATACAGACCATTGTTGAGGAAATGCAAAATGTGCACGAGTTAGGCCAAGCCTACACAATAACTAAAGTAAGTTCTTTATTAAAAAATGATATGGGCCTAGCCGAGGAAGCAGTCACTAAAATCTGTGACTGCATTAAAGAGTCAGATTTGTTCTCTGCCTGTCATCAGGGACAATTAAGAACAACATACACCAGAAATCAGACATTCACTAAAATGTTTAAATACACGGAACCCATAGAAGTGGCATTGGGAATGGATGAAAACATGACACAAAAATGTGCATATTACATACCAGTGGCAGAAACTCTGAAGAGCTTTTTAGAGTCAGATCTATGGAGGAATACACAGTCACAACAGTTTGGAGATCCTGATGTAGAGGTATTTACAGATTTGTATGATGGACAAAATTTCAAAGGTCACCAGTTCTTTAATGAGAACCCTGAAAGCCTAAAACTGATTTTGTACCAAGATTCTTTTGAAGTTGTGAATCCCCTGGGTTCTGCTAAAAAGACGCACAAAGTACTTGCAGTCTATCTTTCATTAGCAAATTTACCCATTCATTTGCGTTCAAATACTGATAATATGTTTTTAGTCTTGTTGTGTGCTGAGAAAGACTTTAAGCATTTTGGAGTAGCCAGTGTTTTCTCAAAGTTGTTGGCAGATCTGAAATCGTTGGAGACAGATGGAATAAATGTAGATGGAGAAATGGTAAAAGGGGGTCTATACTGCATTGCCGGGGATAACTTGGGTTCTCATTGCATAGGTGGGTTTACAGAGAACTTCAGCTGCTCTCGATATTTTTGCAGGTACTGTGAAATCACAAGAAGTGAGTTTCAGGCTGATCCGAATGCCTGTGGTCCTCCACGCATCCCAGAGACGCATGACACAGCTGTTGCCGATCTCCAGGCTAAAAACATCCAAGATGTCAGAGGAATAAAGGTAAACTCTATCTTTAATACCCTTGAGTCTTTCCACGTATCCCAGCCTGGTCTCCCGCCTTGTTTAGGTCACGACCTCTTTGAGGGAGTCGTGTCCTATGATCTAGCACTGTACCTGAATAACATCATAAAAAAGAAAAAATGGTTCACATACTTGAACAGGCGTATCAAACAGTTTAAGTATAAAGGATCTGAAGCTCTCACAAAGCCATGTGCTGTCAAACCTGATGGAGCCAAGCTATCAGGACAAGCCATTCAAAACTGGAATCTTTTGAGATTACTACCAGTTTTGATTGGTGACAAAGTGCAAAACCATGAGGATGAAGTATGGCAGTTAGCTCTCCAGCTCAAAGACATTGCAGATCTTATTTGTGCTCAGAACATTTCCTTGTCCCAGATAGCATATCTGGACATTTTAATCCAAGAATATTTGGAGTTGAGAAAGATGTTGTTTCCTGAAATTCAACTAAAACCCAAGCACCACTATTTGCGCCATTATTCATCACTGTTGTTGAAATTTGGTCCATTGATGAGGTTATGGACACTTGGGTTTGAAAGTAAACACAGTTATTTTAAAAGATGTGCCAGACACTTGAAAAACTTCAGAAACATTTGTCAAACGTTGTCACAGCGACATCAGATGTATCAGGCATATCTTTTAGCTGGGCAATGCAGTAAACTACTGCAAGTGAAAGACTGCTGTGTGTTTTATCCCAGCCTCTACAGTGACACTATTAAACATGCAGTCAGGGAGTGAGCCTTTTCAGAGAGCTATACCACAGTTAGCACAGACATTCAGCACAAGGGCACTGCATATAAAAAAGGACAGTTTCTTGTGTACAGAAACGATGAGTGTATGGAGTTTGGTGAACTTCTACTCATCTTGATTCAAAATGACACATCTGTCTGTTTTGATGGATATCCACAAAGGCATCTTCCTCTCAGAATACCATCTGTATTCTGTGACAAAGGACAGTCTTGGGTTCCAGTGTATCAACATTAATGACCTGCCCGATTTCTATCCTTTGGTATCCTACATTCTTGGTGGATACCAAGTCATTCCACTAAAACACAGTATTATGGCAAAATAAAGTCTGATTAAAGCTCACTCACTTCTCTCTGTAAATAGTTTGACATTAATATGTGTTACCTGATGTATGCCCCTGCTCTGTTAAGTGCATGTACTGTATATTTTTTCTGTTCTGTTTGAAGGTGGCATTTTTTTGTCAGAGCAAAGATGAGTGACTCAGAGCGAACCTTCCTAGATATTGCCATCATGGAAGTCCTACCAGAACTTCCAGCTGCCAACAAAATTATCCTGGTGGAGCACTTGCAGTCGATTGGAGTCGAGACATATGATGATCTACGCTTCGTAACGGAGGCTGATTTGATGACAGCATTAAGACCTGTACAAGCCAGAAAGCTTCTGTCTGTTTGGAAATGGAAATGTAAGTAAAAACATCACAAAACTACTCAAAATTAATAGCAGACATGGACATTGTGGAATATTGTGCAGTGTGAATCATAATCTTATTTTTTTTGTCATTTAAAGACCAAACTCCCGAAAACAGCTCACTAACATCTCTGGAAGCCTCACCTTCCCAATCGCTGTCATCACTCTGTTTCATCCCGAAGTTCATCATCATCATCCTCCTCCGCCAGCCCAGGACTAGACACACAGTGGGACGACAACTTTGAAATTCCATGGAGTAAATTTCCTGAGGAACTGATGGATTCTTTGGAGAGGGGAAAAAGGCCAGGCCCAAGACTGAGGAGGCAAATGGTCCGGATTGTTGTGACTGAGATGGTGGAAAAATGTCCTCATGTAGGTAAAAAACATTCAAACTAACGTAGCAAAACAAATGGTGGCAAAATATCCCAATTCTCTGCAAGACGTAATAGAGGGCGATGTTGTTGGAACAGGCTACCATTCCCTTGTCAAACAGTTGCAAAACAGAATCGAAAATGTGAGACGCACTTCAACACCCAAAATAATAAAAAGAAAACATCAGGCTGATGACTCAGACACAGATGAGATCCCATTAGAAGAGAGAGCAGGACACTTACGGATGCATTAAATGGAATGTAACATTTCTGCCCCGTGAAGAAACTCAAGTGAGCCAACAGCTACACATTGAAAAGCTTAAGGTGATGTTCCAGCACTCGGATTCCAATCCAGAGGAGGTCAAATGTCTGATGAAGTCCACTTTTTACACACAGCGTCAACATGTCAACCAGGGGAAAAGTATCAGATACCTTAGAGAGGAGTGGCCGTTTTTGTTTGGTGACCTTGGCATGTCAGTTCACTTCAAGGAACTGACTGGGATTGACCTCAAAGAGACATTCACACAAAATTTGGATTTGAAGGGGAAAAGGCTTCTCAACCACAGTTTGTCAGCAAGAGCAAGAAGTTCCTTCAGAATTACACAAGGCTTCAGAGGATGCGAGGACAGCAAAGTGACTGCTCAGATGATGTGAAGGAGATGCTCTTGCTTCTGATCAACTACTTCGATGAGAAGGAGGAGTCCATGTTCTTCCATGTAGAACATACATGTCTGGCAGAAGAGGTCAAACTGGAGCAAGTGCCTCTGACACCCACTGTTATTGTCTGTGGTAAGTCAGTTTCATGTCTTTTTTTTTTTTTTTTATGTGAGTGCAGTGCTTATAACCTGTTAAATAATTTGTTCATAGGACTGTCCTGCTACTCTTCAAGAAGATACATGTTGAGTCTGGATCGGAGCGTTGTCAACACAAACATCTCCTCCTTCATTTCTGCACTGTGCCTCATGTTTGGAAGCTACTATTGTTTCAACGTTCATTATCCATCTGAGCTGGCTTCAACTCTGGACTTTCTTCAAAGGTGAGTATGGTCTGGGTCTGACTGTTGGCCTTGGCTCTGGGTGTGGGTTAGTATTTCCTGATGGGTGCCATCATTTTTGTCCATGATTGTATATATGTATATTTTGATTTTTTGTTTAAAACGCACTAATTAAAATGCTTGATATGCTTTTATTCTACAGGTGTTTCTTCTCGATAAACCCTGAAAAAGGAACCAAAGTAGAAAACAAAAACTCAAAGCGTCGTGAACCCTCGTGTCCTCACCCTGGTACAGGATCTCTCCGATCATGAGTGGCGTCAAACCTAAATATGGACTCTTTCTGTGGACTGTTGTTTGAGAAGAGGTTACTTTTAGTTTTTGCTTTGTTAAATCTACAATGTGTACGATGGTAATTAAGGCACAGTATACACTTTTTGTTTTAAAGTCTATTCTGGTAGAGGGTCTGCCACCAGCCTTTTTTTCTTTTTTCGAAGATGTCGGCAGGAATGCTCCAAGTTTTTTTTTTTTTTTTTTCCCAGCGTAATACTGTGTTGCTGCTTTGTTTCTAGACTGTTTAGGGTTGTTTCCCAACAAGTGTTTTTCCAAGAGTGTTATGACACACGGGCAAGTGCATGGTGACAGCCTTATACAGCAGTGTTGCTCGGGATGATTCTGAAATATAAATACATTATGTAGCTATCTCAACTAAATGTTCTTTCTTAGTCACTGGCTCAACCACTCACAAACACAAAAGCATACAGTCCAGTGTGTCAGTCGGGATGGAGAAAGAGTGCGTGAGAGATTTGATGGGTGTGGAATATGCAAATAGCTCGTTCACAAAGCTCCCCGCAAATTGGCGTCACCATTGCTCAAATGCTATTACCACATTACCATTACAACATTTCCAAAATGTTCATCTGTTCCAGAGGTACTGCTTTTCACTTTGTTAAATCTACAATGTGTAATATCGTAATTAAGGCAGAATATGTAATTTTTGTTTTAAAGTAACTTTTTCTGGTAGAGGGTCCGCCACCTGCTTGTTTCTTTACGATGTTCTAGCTTTGCAGGAATGTACCACAGCATAGTATAAAACTTATCTGTCTTGCATTCATTCAATTAGAACTGTTTTTATTGCAGAAAATACCTTAAACATGCATTCTTACTGTGAAGGGACTGACCGCTCCACAGATCTGACCTGTAACTTGGCCTGTTGGCATCACCTCATTATCTCCAAGATAAGTAAGGTTTATGCCATATTGTGAAACATTCCAGACAAAGCAATAGCATCTATATGTAGACCAGTAGGGGGCAGATCCCCCATATTCAGTATTTAAGAAAATTGATTTTGATTGAATTTGGTTGTTGTTATGCACCTGGCAATTAAGTTTTGTTAAAGTGGCAGAAGAATGTCCAGATATAAAGAGACTAATCTTCTGGAATATTTTAACTTGGGTTCAGTTATAGCTACAAAAAACATTACATGTAGTTTCTTTGCATGTTGTATACGTTGAAAAAAAAATTCATCCAATTGTTAAATACATTTCTCAGAAGTGATATTTTTCCTCTCGTCTTTTCTCAAGATGTATTTTTACATGATTTGGTGTATGTGTAGTAGTAATCATTTTGCAGGTTTTTAAGTAAATTTTGCATTATAACTTGATCATTAAAACATAAAAATATTGCATATGAGTAGATTTTATGTATAATATACAGAACAGCTCAATTTAAAATGCGCAGTTTTACTGTTGTTCTACCAGTTTGAATGAGTTTTTTATTCGATGTTTCCCTGTTAATTTTATCATTTATCGATGCACAATGAACTATTATTGCATGTAAAATATATAGGAAATTGTCTGTCTATATACATCACCTTTATGCAAAATTAACAGGGTTTTTTTGTAGACTTCACAGTTTCTTAATGGAAATTAGGCTGTGATTTCGTTCCCTGTAAATCAATTTACATATTTTGTCCGTAAAGTTATCTACTGTGCTGCTGTATATTTTACAGGAATTCTCTGGTGAATTAATATAAAATTTATTTAAAAGGGACAATGTACAGTTAAAACATAAATGTTGCCATTTGATGCACTATACCAGATTGTAGCTTTAAGCTAATTTGCATCTGTAGTCCCTTGGCAGGTCACAAAAATACAACACAGTAACAAGACAGATTAAACAGTATACAGGGATAAAACACCACAACAACGTGGCTACACACGCCTGCGTGCAACTCCCCCCACCTCCCTCATCCCACCCACGCCCACACCCACACACACAAAAAGAAGTCTACGGACCAAATTAGTGGTTGCAGAGCTGAGCAGCTTTTAACAGATTTTTGAGGTTGGATTTGAAGACTCTGAGAGAGCTACTGCCCCTTACGGCGTCAGGTAAGGTATTCCACTGGTTTGTGGCTCTTACAGAAAAAGCAGATTGCCCCGCTACAGTGCGGCGAAATGGTATGGTACAATCTCGTATGGAGGATATTCTAGTGGATCTGATGGAATTTGACGAGCGAGCGTGGATAAAAACACATAATGGCTGTGGGGCCAAACCATTTAAAATTTTATAGACCATACACAAATTGGTGACTAACCTAAAATTCTCAAAGCTCAATAACTCATGTTTCTCAAGTATCCTACAATGATGATAACGAATTGGCTTTTTGTCCAGTGTTTTTAAAGTTTGTTTGTATAAAGACTCCAGAGGTCTCAAAGTAGATTCACCAGCCTGCCCCCTGCAGGTGATACAATATGACATGCGGGACAGAATCATGGCGTGCATAAATATCTTGGCTGCATCCAGAGAGAGACAATTTCTGATGTGTTTAAAATTAACTAAATTGTATTTTATGGTTTTAACCATTTTTTTGACATGTTTCTTAAAATTTAAATTTGGATCCAGAAACACGCCAAGATATTTAAATTCAGTAACTATATCAATTCGTTCACCTTTAATGAGAATCTCAACATCAGGGATTTGTACCATGGTTTTAGAAAAAAACATACATTTTGTTTTGTTTACATTTAAACTCAAACATGATTGATCAAGCCAAAGAGTGATTCTCTCCAGTGCAGTTGTTAACTTAGCAGCTGCTAAGTCAGCTGTTTTAGCATGTACATGAACAACAGTGTCATCTGCGTACATCTGCAGATCGACATCAGCACACTGTTCAGCAAGATCATTAATATAAAGACTAAATAATAAAGGACCTAATACAGATCCTTGTGGGACTCCCATAGTACATGTCCTGTAACTGGATTGTGCATCACAGACTTTAACACATTGCCTCCTGTTTGATAAATATGATGACATCCAAGCCAGAGCTCTAGGCGAAAAATTCAATTTAGAAAGTTTTGATATTAAGACACTGTGGTTAACTGTATCAAATGCTTTACACAGGTCTAAAAATACAGCACCAACTACTCCTCCTTTATCAAGCCGTGATTTAATTTGCTCTATTAAATGTAAGGAGGCAGTCTCGGTTGAATGGTTCGCTCTAAAACCAAATTGCTTACAATGTAGACCAAAATTGCTGGTGTTAAGAAATGAGGTCAGTTGTTCAATGACAACCTTTTCAGCAATTTTTGAAAATACTGGCAGTATGCTTATAGGTCGATAGTTACTAGCTTCAAGGCGGTCTCCAGATTTAAAAACAGGTGTGACAATGGCACATTTCCAGTCCTCAGGAAAAAGACTACGTTTAAAAGAGAGATTAATTAAGTGAGTGACAGGACAGGATAAAATATCCTTATGTGACTTAACAAACTTGGTGTCAAAGTGAAAAGCATCTCTAGATTTGGAGCTTTTCAGAGAGCTGATGATTTTTTGTACTTGTGACACATTTGTTTCTACCAGTTGGAAGACCGGGGCTGTTTTATCTAGTGGAGCAACATCCAGTTTTCTTGTTGGAAATTTTTTCCCAAGTTCACATACAGATTCAAGAAAAAAATTATTAAGAGCAGAAGCAACAACACGATTATCTTCAATTAACTCTCCCTGTACTTTTAATATAAGATCTCCTATAGATTTATGGTTTCTCCTTGTGAGATCATCTATATTTTTCCATATCAATTTAATGTTGCCTCTTGCCTCATTTAAAATATTGACATAAAATCGGGATTTAGCTGATCTTAGTTCTTGGATAACTTTGTTCCTCAAACCTTTATAAACCAGCATATCAGTTTCTCTTCTAGTTTTAATTGCCTTCCTCAGTGCAGCATCTCTAGTTTTCATCAGCTTCCATAAATTCTCATTGAACCAAGGTAAATTATTTTTGTTTTTAAATTGTGTCTTGACATTCACACTAAATCTCTCTTTCACAGAATTAATTTTGTTAGTGAAAGTGTTACACCCATAGTTCAGATCATCAGAGGATAATACATCATCCCAATTCAAACTATTAATTTCACTTGCAAATTCTTCTTGTTTAGCTTTCGGTATGCACTTGCAGATTTTTGTCTTATTTGCTGTGTTCCTAAATCTATTTTTAGACAGTTTTCTAGCACACAGAGTTAAATTATGGTCGGATAGGCCGCTAATTAAATTATAACTTTTCGTTATTCTTTCTGCTCTGTTAGTAAATATCAAGTCAATCTGTGTACTTGAGCATTTTGCAATCCTAGTTGGGCCTTTTACTAGTTGTTTTAAGTGGAATTTTTCGGTAATCATTTTTAGTTTTTTCCTTTTGGTTTTATCCTCCCAATTCACATTAAAATCACCCATAAGCAATAGTTCTTTGTTGTGATTGCACTCATTCAAGACTTCAGCAAGTTGATCATAAAAAGTGTCATCTGCAGAGGGAGGCCGATAGACACCTATAATGTTAAAAGACATTTGTTTAGACAAAATAATTTTTATCCCAACATATTCCAAAGTGTTACCCGCTTTATAAACCTCGCGCTCACATTTAATGCCTTCTCTTACATAAAAAAGCACCCCCCCTCCCCTTCCATCCGTCTGTCTCGTCTAAAACATTGATATCCAGGCACTGTAAATACACTTGAGGGAGTAGACTGTTTCAACCACGTCTCGGTCAGACAAAGAAAGTCCATATTTGAGTCAGACAGAAGATGAATTAGCTGATTGCTTTTTGGAGTAATGCTCCTGATGTTAAATTGTCCGCCGAATAGCCCCCTTGGTTTCAGCTTCGGGTCCCACAAAACTTTCGCATGATTGACAGTTTGAAAAGTTTTGAATAACCTCTGTCTCTTCACTGCGGGGTTACAACGCACAGCGGCATCTTCAGCAGATTTAGTAGGGCAGACAGTGGACCTATCAAGGTCTCCACAGTCCAGGAACGATAAGTTATTCATTAAGTCACCATGTCCGAGATTTAAATTATAAGTGGAGAAGCCCGACTCAGGGGGTTCATGCTCACTCACCACCGGTAGCACCGAGTGAATCGCGGACACAGGGACTACGCCGGGGCTCTGTAGCGCTCCAGTGGTCACTGGCCCAGGATTTAGCTGAACATCTCCGGCCAGCAGGAGCAGCGTGAGGAGGAGACCTGCCATTCTCCGGAGCGGTGTAATGGATGAGCGACCCACTGGGACAGTAATGCGCTCCGGCAGTTGGGCTCGCCCGAGCCGCAGGACAGATGAATAGATCGCATAATATCCCAGTAGATTACACTGCAAACTCACTGGAGAAACGTCGCTTGGCCACGAACCGGCGCCTGCTCCAGGTTCAGACGCCGGGAGTGCACGGTGGCACAGGTGGTTTCCATCAGCGTTGATTGCTCTGGCCAGGTAGATACGCACAGGTGATGCGACAGTGAGTAGCAACAATAGCCCAAAAAGCACTCCATAAAACACATTCCAGGCCTTTTTGCTGTTAAAAGACTGCTTTGCCGTCAATACAGTTTTTAATTGGCATGTTCTGCGGCATAAACGGCCTCCTTGATGGAAAAGGACGCGCGGGGTCGTAGGACCTGCCACACCGCAACTCCGCGCTGCCGCCATTCTTCGTTCAAGCCACCTTCTCCTGGGTAACCCCAGCTGCCAGCGTTTTCCTGTAAAAACAACATTTTTTTTTTTACAGTGTACACACTGATCCACAGGCTCAGTTACACTTTCTTTGCACACAAACGTGTATTTTTTTGCAGCTTTCACAGGATACTGGCGTTTTATATCGTCTAACTTCTCCTATATTCAAATCAAATACTAAAGTTCCTGAGAAATAAGTGTGAAAGTTGGTGTTTGGTCTGCTGCAGTGTTGTAGTCGTAGTGTTCATATATAGTCAAAGTGGCTTTTCCACATTTCTACAGTCTAAATGTATTTAAACTGGGACACGACAGGACCGACTCCGTTCAGCAGGGATGTGCTGAACATCCCAGCGTGGGCATGTGGACGTTTCTGTCTTTTGTAATCTAATTCTTCTAACAACAAACACTGTCCTTTCTGCAGGACAATATGATCGTCACATCAGTGGCTACTCTTTGTAAAATAGTCCATCGTAAAACACTAAATAATATGGTAAGAACAATTTCTATTCATATCTCTCACACACACACACACACACACACACACACACACACACACACACACACACACACACACACACACACACACACACACACACACACACACACACACACACACACACACACACACACACACACACACACACACACACACACACACACACACACACACACAGCTTCCCCGCTCTGTGATTAACCCCCCGCGCTGCCCTGACCTTCGCCGGCCAGGACGCCAATGGCCCCGGGCCCCGAGCGCTGTAATGCTGTAATTGAGGGGCAACAGCTGCCTTTTTAATGGACCTTCACCTGGTTGGAGCGGCGCCGCTCGACCCGAACACCGACGGCTCCTCCCGCACAGGTTCTGCTTCAAGGTGTTTTTTATTGTTTTTTATCAACAGTAAAAGCAGGTTTCACAGTGAATGAAATTCTTATTTTGCCGTCTACCCTGGAGCCGACCTACATAGATAAGTATATACACAAAAATTAGAATGAAATAAAATAAAATAACAGAGCAGTGCAAAAATTAGTAAGAAAGTGAGATGTGCAAAGTAAACATGTGCAACGTAAACATGTGCAAAGTAAACATGTCAGCAGCTGTTCAGACGTCTGATGGCGACGGGGAAGAAAGAGTTTTTCAGTCCGTTGGTTTTGCTTTTCAAGCTTCTGAACCTCCGGCCTGAGGGGGGGTGGGGGGGGCAGTCTGTGTTGTGGATGGGTGGAGCAGCTCTACTGTGTTGTGGATGGGTGGAGCAGATCTACTGTGTTGTGGATGGGTGGAGCAGCTGTACTGTGTTGTGGATGGGTGGAGCAGCTCTACTGTGTTGTGGATGGGTGGAGCAGATCTACTGTGTTGTGGATGGGTGGAGCAGCTGTACTGTGTTGTGGATGGGTGGAGCAGCTGTACTGTGTTGTGGATGGGTGGAGCAGCTCTACTGTGTTGTGGATGGGTGGAGCAGCTCTACTGTGTTGTGGATGGGTGGAGCAGATCTACTGTGTTGTGGATGGGTGGAGCAGCTGTACTGTGTTGTGGATGGGTGGAGCAGATCTACTGTGTTGTGGATGGGTGGAGGCAGCTCTACTGTGTTGTGGATGGGTGGAGCAGCTCTACTGTGTTGTGGATGGGTGGAGCAGCTCTACTGTGTTGTGGATGGGTGGAGCAGCTCTACTGTGTTGTGGATGGGTGGAGCAGCTCTACTGTGTTGTGGATGGGTGGAGCAGCTCTACTGTGTTGTGGATGGGTGGAGCAGCTCTACTGTGTTGTGGATGGGTGGAGCAGCTCTACTGTGTTGTGGATGGGTGGAGCAGCTCTACTGTGTTGTGGATGGGTGGAGCAGCTCTACTGTGTTGTGGATGGGTGGAGCAGCTCTACTGTGTTGTGGATGGGTGGAGCAGCTCTACTGTGTTGTGGATGGGTGATGCAGCTCTACTGTGTTGTGGATGGGTGATGCAGCTCTACTGTGTTGTGGATGGGTGGAGCAGCTCTACTGTGTTGTGGATGGGTGGAGCAGCTCTACTGTGTTGTGGATGGGTGGAGCAGCTCTACTGTGTTGTGGATGGGTGGAGCAGCTCTACTGTGTTGTGGATGGGTGGAGCAGCTCTACTGTGGACCCTGTGCTGGTAGAGGCTCTGCAGTGAGGCAGTGGTGTTCTGCTGATCCTCTCTGCAGGCCACTGCGCTCCGCCACAGTAGTGTTGTCGTACCAGGTGAGATGCACCAGGTGAGATGCAGCTGGTTAAGGTGTCTCCACCACACTGTAGAACTTCCTGAGTATCCTGGGAGACATGCCCAATTTCTTCAGCCTCCTCAGGAAGGCTTGTAACAGACAAGACATTGTAACAGGGCAAGAATTTCACTGTGTGATTGTGGGTTTTTCTCCTTTTTTTAAAAGAAAAAACAAGTACTCTTGTTGGCCCAGAATCTGTATTTTCCAAAGTGAATCATCAACCTCAAAATAACCCAAAGTGGAGTGTAGTATTTCCTTTACATTTCCAGTTACATTTGCTTTATAAAAAAAAAAAGCTTCTCCATGATTTAATTCAATGAACCTTGCAAGATTCGCGAGGCGAATATATAGTAATTAAACTAATTATTGTTTATATAAAAGATATAATACTATTTACAACATCATTATAGTGCTGAAGTCTCAAGGAGCTGAAGGCTCAAGAAGGTGAGGAGCAGAAGGCTATAAAGGTGAGGAGCTGAAGGCTCAAAAAGGTGAGGAGCTGAAGGCTCAAGAAGGTGAGGAGCTGAAGGCTCAAAAAGGTGAGGAGCTGAAGGGTCAAGAAAGTGAGGAGTTGAAGGCTCAAGAAGGTGAGGAGCTGAAGGCTAAAAAGGTGAGGAGCTGAAGGCTCAAGAAGGTGAGGAGCTGAAGGCTAAAAAGGTGAGGAGCTGAAGGCTAAAAAGGTGAGGAGCTGAAGGCTAAAAAGGTGAGGAGCTGAAGGCTCAAGAAGGTGAGGAGCTGAAGGCTAAAAAGGTGAGGAGCTGAAGGCTCAAGAAGGTGAGGAGCTGAAGGCTCAAGAAGGTGAGGAGCTGAAGGCTCAAGAAGGTGAGGAGCAGAAGGCTAAAAAGGTGAGGAGCTGAAGGCTCAAGAAGGTGAGGAGCTGAAGGCTAAAAAGGTGAGGAGCTGAAGGCTCAAGAAGGTGAGGAGCTGAAGGGTCAAGAAGGTGAGGAGCTGAAGGCTCAAGAAGGTGAGGAGCAGAAGGCTAAAAAGGTGAGGAGCTGAAGGGTCAAGAAAGTGAGGAGCAGAAGGCTAAAAGGGTGAGGAGCTGAAGGCTCAAGAAGGTGAGGAGCTGAAGGCTAAAAAGGTGAGGAGCTGAAGGGTCAAAAAGGTGAGGAGCTGAAGGGTCAAGAAGGTGAGGAGCTGAAGGCTGAAGAAGGTGAGGAGCTGAAGGCTGAAGAAGGTGAGGAGCTGAAGGATAAAAAGGTGAGGAGCTGAAGGCTAAAAAGGTGAGGAGCTGAAGGCTAAAAAGGTGAGGAGCTGAAGGCTCAAGAAGTTGAGGAGCTGAAGTCTCAGAAGGTGAGGAGCTGAAGGCTCAAGAAGGTGAGGAGCTGAAGGCTAAAAAGGTGAGGAGCTGAAGGGTGAAGAAGGTGAGGAGCTGAAGGATAAAAAGGTGAGGAGCTGAAGGCTCAAGAAGGTGAGGAGCTGAAGGCTGAAAAGGTGAGGAGCTGAAGGCTGAAAAGGTGAGGAGCTGAAGGCTGAAAAGGTGAGGAGCTGAAGGCTCAAGAAGGTGAGGAGCTGAAGGCTCAAGAAGGTGAGGAGCTGAAGGCTCAAGAAGGTGAGGAGTTGAAGAGTCAAGAAGGTGAGGAGCTGAAGGCTCAAGAAGGTGAGGAGCTGAAAGGTCAAGAAGGTGAGGAGCTGAAGGCTAAAAAGGTGAGGAGCTGAAGGCTGAAGAAGGTGAGGAGCTGAAGGCTGAAGAAGGTGAGGAGCTGAAGGCTAAAAAGGTGAGGAGCTGAAGTCTCAGAAGGTGAGGAGCTGAAGGGTCAAGAAGGTGAGGAGCTGAAGGATAAAAAGGTGAGGAGCTGAAGGCTCAAGAAGGTGAGGAGCTGAAGGCTGAAAAGGTGAGGAGCTGAAGGCTCAAGAAGGTGAGGAGCTGAAGGCTCAAGAAGGTGAGGAGCTGAAGGCTCAAGAAGGTGAGGAGTTGAAGAGTCAAGAAGGTGAGGAGCTGAAGGCTAAAAAGGTGAGGAGCTGAAGGCTAAAAAGGTGAGGAGCTGAAGGGTCAAGAAGGTGAGGAGCTGAAGAGTCAAGAAGGTGAGGAGCTGAAGAGTCAAGAAGGTGAGGAGCTGAAGGGTCAAGAAGGTGAGGAGCTGAAGGCTCAAGAAGGTGAGGAGCTGAAGGCTAAAAAGGTGAGGAGCTGAAGGCTCAAGAAGGTGAGGAGCTGAAGGCTCAAGAAGGATGTGAGGAGCTGAAGGCTATAAAGGTGAGGAGGTGAAGGGTCAAGAAGGTGAGGAGTTGAAGAGTCAAGAAGGTGAGGAGCTGAAGGGTCAAGAAGGTGAGGAGCTGAAGGCTAAAAAGGTGAGGAGCTGAAGGGTCAAGAAAGTGAGGAGTTGAAGGCTCAAGAAGGTGAGGAGCTGAAGGCTCAAGAAGGTGAGGAGCAGAAGGCTAAAAAGGTGAGGAGCTGAAGGGTCAAGAAGGTGAGGAGCTGAAGGCTCAAGAAGGTGAGGAGCTGATGGGTCAAGAAGGTGAGGAGCTGAAGGGTAAAAAGGTGAGGAGCTTTAGTCTAAAGAAGGTGAGGAGCTGAAGGCTAAAAAGGTGAGGAGCTGAAGGCTAAAAAGGTGAGGAGCTGAAGGGTCAAGAAGGTGAGGAGCTGAAGGCTAAAAAGGTGAGGAGCTGAAGGCTCAAGAAGGTGAGGAGCTGAAGGCTCAAGAAGGTGAGGAGCTGAAGGCTCAAGAAGGTGAGGAGCTGAAGGCTCAAGAAGGTGAGGAGCAGAAGGCTAAAAAGGTGAGGAGCTGAAGGCTCAAGAAGGTGAGGAGCTGAAGGCTAAAAAGGTGAGGAGCTGAAGGCTCAAGAAGGTGAGGAGCTGAAGGGTCAAGAAGGTGAGGAGCTGAAGGCTCAAGAAGGTGAGGAGCAGAAGGCTAAAAAGGTGAGGAGCTGAAGGGTCAAGAAAGTGAGGAGCAGAAGGCTAAAAGGGTGAGGAGCTGAAGGCTCAAGAAGGTGAGGAGCTGAAGGCTAAAAAGGTGAGGAGCTGAAGGGTCAAAAAGGTGAGGAGCTGAAGGCTAAAAAGGTGAGGAGCTGAAGGCTCAAGAAGGTGAGGAGCTGAAGGATAAAAAGGTGAGGAGCTGAAGGGTCAAGAAGGTGAGGAGCTGAAGGCTGAAGAAGGTGAGGAGCTGAAGGCTGAAGAAGGTGAGGAGCTGAAGGATAAAAAGGTGAGGAGCTGAAGGCTAAAAAGGTGAGGAGCTGAAGGCTCAAGAAGTTGAGGAGCTGAAGTCTCAGAAGGTGAGGAGCTGAAGGCTCAAGAAGGTGAGGAGCTGAAGGCTAAAAAGGTGAGGAGCTGAAGGGTGAAGAAGGTGAGGAGCTGAAGGATAAAAAGGTGAGGAGCTGAAGGCTCAAGAAGGTGAGGAGCTGAAGGCTGAAAAGGTGAGGAGCTGAAGGCTGAAAAGGTGAGGAGCTGAAGGCTGAAAAGGTGAGGAGCTGAAGGCTCAAGAAGGTGAGGAGCTGAAGGCTCAAGAAGGTGAGGAGCTGAAGGCTCAAGAAGGTGAGGAGTTGAAGAGTCAAGAAGGTGAGGAGCTGAAGGCTCAAGAAGGTGAGGAGCTGAAAGGTCAAGAAGGTGAGGAGCTGAAGGCTAAAAAGGTGAGGAGCTGAAGGCTGAAGAAGGTGAGGAGCTGAAGGCTGAAGAAGGTGAGGAGCTGAAGGCTAAAAAGGTGAGGAGCTGAAGTCTCAGAAGGTGAGGAGCTGAAGGGTCAAGAAGGTGAGGAGCTGAAGGATAAAAAGGTGAGGAGCTGAAGGCTCAAGAAGGTGAGGAGCTGAAGGCTGAAAAGGTGAGGAGCTGAAGGCTCAAGAAGGTGAGGAGCTGAAGGCTCAAGAAGGTGAGGAGCTGAAGGCTCAAGAAGGTGAGGAGTTGAAGAGTCAAGAAGGTGAGGAGCTGAAGGCTAAAAAGGTGAGGAGCTGAAGGCTAAAAAGGTGAGGAGCTGAAGGGTCAAGAAGGTGAGGAGCTGAAGAGTCAAGAAGGTGAGGAGCTGAAGAGTCAAGAAGGTGAGGAGCTGAAGGGTCAAGAAGGTGAGGAGCTGAAGGCTCAAGAAAGTGAGGAGTTGAAGGCTCAAGAAGGTGAGGAGCTGAAGGCTCAAGAAGGTGAGGAGCAGAAGGCTAAAAAGGTGAGGAGCTGAAGGGTCAAGAAGGTGAGGAGCTGAAGGCTCAAGAAGGTGAGGAGCTGATGGGTCAAGAAGGTGAGGAGCTGAAGGGTAAAAAGGTGAGGAGCTTTAGTCTAAAGAAGGTGAGGAGCTGAAGGCTAAAAAGGTGAGGAGCTGAAGGCTAAAAAGGTGAGGAGCTGAAGGGTCAAGAAGGTGAGGAGCTGAAGGCTAAAAAGGTGAGGAGCTGAAGGCTCAAGAAGGTGAGGAGCTGAAGGCTCAAGAAGGTGAGGAGCTGAAGGCTCAAGAAGGTGAGGAGCTGAAGGCTCAAGAAGGTGAGGAGCAGAAGGCTAAAAAGGTGAGGAGCTGAAGGCTCAAGAAGGTGAGGAGCTGAAGGCTAAAAAGGTGAGGAGCTGAAGGCTCAAGAAGGTGAGGAGCTGAAGGGTCAAGAAGGTGAGGAGCTGAAGGCTCAAGAAGGTGAGGAGCAGAAGGCTAAAAAGGTGAGGAGCTGAAGGGTCAAGAAAGTGAGGAGCAGAAGGCTAAAAGGGTGAGGAGCTGAAGGCTCAAGAAGGTGAGGAGCTGAAGGCTAAAAAGGTGAGGAGCTGAAGGGTCAAAAAGGTGAGGAGCTGAAGGCTAAAAAGGTGAGGAGCTGAAGGCTCAAGAAGGTGAGGAGCTGAAGGATAAAAAGGTGAGGAGCTGAAGGGTCAAGAAGGTGAGGAGCTGAAGGCTGAAGAAGGTGAGGAGCTGAAGGCTGAAGAAGGTGAGGAGCTGAAGGATAAAAAGGTGAGGAGCTGAAGGCTAAAAAGGTGAGGAGCTGAAGGCTCAAGAAGTTGAGGAGCTGAAGTCTCAGAAGGTGAGGAGCTGAAGGCTCAAGAAGGTGAGGAGCTGAAGGCTAAAAAGGTGAGGAGCTGAAGGGTGAAGAAGGTGAGGAGCTGAAGGATAAAAAGGTGAGGAGCTGAAGGCTCAAGAAGGTGAGGAGCTGAAGGCTGAAAAGGTGAGGAGCTGAAGGCTGAAAAGGTGAGGAGCTGAAGGCTGAAAAGGTGAGGAGCTGAAGGCTCAAGAAGGTGAGGAGCTGAAGGCTCAAGAAGGTGAGGAGCTGAAGGCTCAAGAAGGTGAGGAGTTGAAGAGTCAAGAAGGTGAGGAGCTGAAGGCTCAAGAAGGTGAGGAGCTGAAAGGTCAAGAAGGTGAGGAGCTGAAGGCTAAAAAGGTGAGGAGCTGAAGGCTGAAGAAGGTGAGGAGCTGAAGGCTGAAGAAGGTGAGGAGCTGAAGGCTAAAAAGGTGAGGAGCTGAAGTCTCAGAAGGTGAGGAGCTGAAGGCTCAAGAAGGTGAGGAGCTGAAGGCTAAAAAGGTGAGGAGCTGAAGGGTCAAGAAGGTGAGGAGCTGAAGGCTAAAAAGGTGAGGAGCTGAAGGGTGAAGAAGGTGAGGAGCTGAAGGATAAAAAGGTGAGGAGCTGAAGGCTCAAGAAGGTGAGGAGCTGAAGGCTGAAAAGGTGAGGAGCTGAAGGCTGAAAAGGTGAGGAGCTGAAGGCTCAAGAAGGTGAGGAGCTGAAGGCTCAAGAAGGTGAGGAGCTGAAGGCTCAAGAAGGTGAGGAGCTGAAGGCTCAAGAAGGTGAGGAGTTGAAGAGTCAAGAAGGTGAGGAGCTGAAGGCTCAAGAAGGTGAGGAGCTGAAGGCTAAAAAGGTGAGGAGCTGAAGGCTAAAAAGGTGAGGAGCTGAAGGGTCAAGAAAGTGAGGAGCAGAAGGCTAAAAGGGTGAGGAGCTGAAGGCTCAAGAAGGTGAGGAGCTGAAGGCTAAAAAGGTGAGGAGCTGAAGGGTCAAAAAGGTGAGGAGCTGAAGGCTAAAAAGGTGAGGAGCTGAAGGCTCAAGAAGGTGAGGAGCTGAAGGATAAAAAGGTGAGGAGCTGAAGGGTCAAGAAGGTGAGGAGCTGAAGGCTGAAGAAGGTGAGGAGCTGAAGGCTGAAGAAGGTGAGGAGCTGAAGGATAAAAAGGTGAGGAGCTGAAGGCTAAAAAGGTGAGGAGCTGAAGGCTCAAGAAGTTGAGGAGCTGAAGTCTCAGAAGGTGAGGAGCTGAAGGCTCAAGAAGGTGAGGAGCTGAAGGCTAAAAAGGTGAGGAGCTGAAGGCTGAAAAGGTGAGGAGCTGAAGGCTGAAAAGGTGAGGAGCTGAAGGCTCAAGAAGGTGAGGAGCTGAAGGCTCAAGAAGGTGAGGAGCTGAAGGCTCAAGAAGGTGAGGAGTTGAAGAGTCAAGAAGGTGAGGAGCTGAAGGCTCAAGAAGGTGAGGAGCTGAAAGGTCAAGAAGGTGAGGAGCTGAAGGCTAAAAAGGTGAGGAGCTGAAGGCTGAAGAAGGTGAGGAGCTGAAGGCTGAAGAAGGTGAGGAGCTGAAGGCTAAAAAGGTGAGGAGCTGAAGTCTCAGAAGGTGAGGAGCTGAAGGCTCAAGAAGGTGAGGAGCTGAAGGCTAAAAAGGTGAGGAGCTGAAGGGTCAAGAAGGTGAGGAGCTGAAGGCTAAAAAGGTGAGGAGCTGAAGGGTGAAGAAGGTGAGGAGCTGAAGGATAAAAAGGTGAGGAGCTGAAGGCTCAAGAAGGTGAGGAGCTGAAGGCTGAAAAGGTGAGGAGCTGAAGGCTGAAAAGGTGAGGAGCTGAAGGCTCAAGAAGGTGAGGAGCTGAAGGCTCAAGAAGGTGAGGAGCTGAAGGCTCAAGAAGGTGAGGAGCTGAAGGCTCAAGAAGGTGAGGAGTTGAAGAGTCAAGAAGGTGAGGAGCTGAAGGCTCAAGAAGGTGAGGAGCTGAAGGCTAAAAAGGTGAGGAGCTGAAGGCTAAAAAGGTGAGGAGCTGAAGGGTCAAGAAGGTGAGGAGCTGAAGAGTCAAGAAGGTGAGGAGCTGAAGAGTCAAGAAGGTGAGGAGCTGAAGGGTCAAGAAGGTGAGGAGCTGAAGGCTCAAGAAGGTGAGGAGCTGAAGGCTAAAAAGGTGAGGAGCTGAAGGCTAAAAAGGTGAGGAGCTGAAGGCTAAAAAGGTGAGGAGCTGAAGGGTCAAGAAGGTGAGGAGCTGAAGAGTCAAGAAGGTGAGGAGCTGAAGAGTCAAGAAGGTGAGGAGCTGAAGGGTCAAGAAGGTGAGGAGCTGAAGGCTCAAGAAGGTGAGGAGCTGAAGGCTCAAGAAGGTGAGGAGCTGAAGGCTAAAAAGGTGAGGAGCTGAAGGCTCAAGAAGGTGAGGAGCTGAAGGCTCAAGAAGGTGAGGAGCTGAAGGCTATAAAGGTGAGGAGGTGAAGGGTCAAGAAGGTGAGGAGGTGAAGGGTCAAGAAGGTGAGGAGGTGAAGGGTCAAGAAGGTGAGGAGTTGAAGAGTCAAGAAGGTGAGGAGCTGAAGGGTCAAGAAGGTGAGGAGCTGAAGGCTAAAAAGGTGAGGAGCTGAAGGGTCAAGAAAGTGAGGAGTTGAAGGCTCAAGAAGGTGAGGAGCTGAAGGCTCAAGAAGGTGAGGAGCAGAAGGCTAAAAAGGTGAGGAGCTGAAGGGTCAAGAAGGTGAGGAGCTGAAGGCTCAAGAAGGTGAGGAGCTGATGGGTCAAGAAGGTGAGGAGCTGAAGGGTAAAAAGGTGAGGAGCTGAAGGGTAAAAAGGTGAGGAGCTTTAGTCTAAAGAAGGTGAGGAGCTGAAGGCTAAAAAGGTGAGGAGCTGAAGGCTAAAAAGGTGAGGAGCTGAAGGATAAAAAGGTGAGGAGCTGAAGGGTCAAGAAGGTGAGGAGCTGAAGGCTAAAAAGGTGAGGAGCTGAAGGCTCAAGAAGGTGAGAAGCTGAAGGCTCAAGAAGGTGAGGAGCTGAAGGCTCAAAAAGGTAAGGAGCTGAAGGCTCAAGAAGTTGAGGAGCTGAAGGCTAAAAAGGTGAGGAGCTGAAGGCTCAAGAAGTTGAGGAGCTGAAGGCTCAAGAAGGTGAGAAGCTGAAGGCTCAAGAAGGTGGGGAGCTGAAGGCTCAAGAAGGTGAGGAGCTGAAGGCTCAAGAAGGTGGGGAGCTGAAGGCTCAAGAAGGTGGGGAGCTGAAGGCTCAAGAAGGTGAGGAGCTGAAGGCTCAAGAAGGTGAGGAGCTGAAGGCTCAAGAAGGTGAGGAGCTGAAGGCTAAAATGGTGAGGAGCTGATGGGTCAAGAAGGTGAGGAGCTGAAGGGTCAAGAAGGTGAGGAGCTGAAGGCTAAAAAGGTGAGGAGCTGAAGGCTCAAGAAGGTGAGGAGCTAAAGGCTCAAGAAGGTGAGGAGCTGAAGGGTCAAGAAGGTGAGGAGCTGAAGGGTCAAGAAGGTGAGGAGCTGAAGGGTCAAGAAGGTGAGGAGCTGAAGGCTAAAAAGGTGAGGAGCTGAAGGCTCAAGAAGGTGGGGAGCTGAAGGCTAAAAAGGTGAGGAGCTGAAGGCTCAGAAGGTGAGGAGCTGAAGGCGCAAGAAGGTGAGGAGCTGAAGGCGCAAGAAGGTGAGGAGCTGAAGGCGCAAGAAGGTGAGGAGCTGAAGGCTCAAGAAGGTGATGAGCTGAAGGCTCAAGAAGGTGAGGAGCTGAAGGCTCAAGAAGGTGATGAGCTGAAGGCTCAAGAAGGTGAGGAGCTGAAGGCTCAAGAAGGTGATGAGCTGAAGGCTAAAAAGGTGAGGAGCTGAAGGCTCAAGAAGGTGAGGAGCTGAAGGTGAGGAGCTGAAGGCTCAAGAAGGTGAAGAGCTGATGGGTCAAGAAGGTGAGGAGCTGAAGGCTCAAGAAGGTGAGGAGCTGATGGGTCAAGAAGGTGAGGAACTGAAGGCGCAAGAAGGTGAGGTGCTGATGGGTCAAGAAGGTGAGGAGCTGAAGGGTCAAGAAGGTGAGGAGCTGAAGGCTAAAATGGTGAGGAGCTGAAGGCTCAAGAAGGTGAGGAGCTGATGGGTCAAGAAGGTGAGGAACTGAAGGCGCAATAAGGTGAGGAGCTGAAGGCTCAAGAAGGTGAGGAGCTGAAGGCTCAAGAAGGTGAGGAGCTGAAGGCTAAAGAAGGTGAGGAGCTGAAGGCTAAAGAAGGTGAGGAGCTGATGGGTCAAGAAGGTGAGGAACTGAAGGCGCAAAAAGGTGAGGAGCTGAAGGCGCAAGAAGGTGAGGAGGTGAGGAGCTGAAGGCTAAAGAAGGTGAGGAGCTGATGGGTCAAGAAGGTGAGGAACTGAAGGCGCAAAAAGGTGAGGAGCTGAAGGCGCAAGAAGGTGAGGAGGTGAGGAGCTGAAGGCTAAAGAAGGTGAGGAGCTGAAGGCTCAAGAAGGTGAGGACCTGAAGGCTAAAAGGGTGAGGAGGTGAAGGCTCAAGAAGGTGAGGAGCTGAAGGCTCAAGAAGGTGAGGAGCTGAAGGCTCAAGAAGGTGAGGAACTGAAGGCTAAAAGGGTGAGGAGGTGAAGGCTCAAGAAGGTGAGGAGCTGAAGGCTCAAGAAGGTGAGGAGCTGAAGGCTCAAGAAGGTGAGGAGCTGAAGGCTAAAAAGGTGAGGAGCTGAAGGCTAAAATGGTGAGGAGCTGAAGGCGCAAGAAGGTGAGGAGCTGATGGGTCAAGAAGGTGAGGAGCTGAAGGCTCAAGAAGCTGAGGAGCTGATGGGTCAAGAAGGTGGGGAGCTGAAGGCTCAAGAAGGTGAGGAGCTGAAGGGTCAAGAAAGTGAGGAGCAAAAGGCTAAAAGGGTGAGGAGCTGAAGGCTCAAGAAGGTGAGGAGCTGAAGGCTAAAAAGGTGAGGAGCTGAAGGGTGAAGAAGGTGAGGAGCTGAAGGATAAAAAGGTGAGGAGCTGAAGGCTCAAGAAGGTGAGGAGCTGAAGGCTCAAGAAGGTGAGGAGCTGAAGGCTCAAGAAGGTGAGGAGCTGAAGGCGCAAGAAGGTGAGGAGCTGAAGGCTCAAGAAGGTGATGAGCTGAAGGCTCAAGAAGGTGAGGAGCTGAAGGCTCAAGAAGGTGATGAGCTGAAGGCTAAAAAGGTGAGGAGCTGAAGGCTCAAGAAGGTGAGGAGCTGAAGGTGAGGAGCTGAAGGCTCAAGAAGGTGAAGAGCTGATGGGTCAAGAAGGTGAGGAGCTGAAGGCTCAAGAAGGTGAGGAGCTGATGGGTCAAGAAGGTGAGGAACTGAAGGCGCAAGAAGGTGAGGTGCTGATGGGTCAAGAAGGTGAGGAGCTGAAGGGTCAAGAAGGTGAGGAGCTGAAGGCTCAAGAAGGTGAGGAGCTGATGGGTCAAGAAGGTGAGGAACTGAAGGCGCAAGAAGGTGAGGTGCTGATGGGTCAAGAAGGTGAGGAGCTGAAGGGTCAAGAAGGTGAGGAGCTGAAGGCTAAAATGGTGAGGAGCTGAAGGCTCAAGAAGGTGAGGAGCTGATGGGTCAAGAAGGTGAGGAACTGAAGGCGCAATAAGGTGAGGAGCTGAAGGCTCAAGAAGGTGAGGAGCTGAAGGCTCAAGAAGGTGAGGAGCTGAAGGCTAAAGAAGGTGAGGAGCTGAAGGCTAAAGAAGGTGAGGAGCTGATGGGTCAAGAAGGTGAGGAACTGAAGGCGCAAAAAGGTGAGGAGCTGAAGGCGCAAGAAGGTGAGGAGGTGAGGAGCTGAAGGCTAAAGAAGGTGAGGAGCTGATGGGTCAAGAAGGTGAGGAACTGAAGGCGCAAAAAGGTGAGGAGCTGAAGGCGCAAGAAGGTGAGGAGGTGAGGAGCTGAAGGCTAAAGAAGGTGAGGAGCTGAAGGCTCAAGAAGGTGAGGACCTGAAGGCTAAAAGGGTGAGGAGGTGAAGGCTCAAGAAGGTGAGGAGCTGAAGGCTCAAGAAGGTGAGGAGCTGAAGGCTCAAGAAGGTGAGGAACTGAAGGCTAAAAGGGTGAGGAGGTGAAGGCTCAAGAAGGTGAGGAGCTGAAGGCTCAAGAAGGTGAGGAGCTGAAGGCTCAAGAAGGTGAGGAGCTGAAGGCTAAAAAGGTGAGGAGCTGAAGGCTAAAATGGTGAGGAGCTGAAGGCGCAAGAAGGTGAGGAGCTGATGGGTCAAGAAGGTGAGGAGCTGAAGGCTCAAGAAGCTGAGGAGCTGATGGGTCAAGAAGGTGGGGAGCTGAAGGCTCAAGAAGGTGAGGAGCTGAAGGGTCAAGAAAGTGAGGAGCAAAAGGCTAAAAGGGTGAGGAGCTGAAGGCTCAAGAAGGTGAGGAGCTGAAGGCTAAAAAGGTGAGGAGCTGAAGGGTGAAGAAGGTGAGGAGCTGAAGGATAAAAAGGTGAGGAGCTGAAGGCTCAAGAAGGTGAGGAGCTGAAGGCTCAAGAAGGTGAGGAGCTGAAGGCTCAAGAAGGTGAGGAGCTGAAGGCTCAAGAAGGTGAGGACTTGAAGAGTCAAGAAGGTGAGGAGCTGAAGGCTCAAGAAGGTGAGGAGCTGAAGGCTAAAAAGGTGAGGAGCTGAAGGGTCAAGAAAGTGAGGAGCAAAAGGCTAAAAGGGTGAGGAGCTGAAGGCTCAAGAAGGTGAGGAGCTGAAGGCTAAAAAGGTGAGGAGCTGAAGGGTGAAGAAGGTGAGGAGCTGAAGGATAAAAAGGTGAGGAGCTGAAGGCTCAAGAAGGTGAGGAGCTGAAGGCTGAAAAGGTGAGGAGCTGAAGGCTGAAAAGGTGAGGAGCTGAAGGCTCAAGAAGGTGAGGAGCTGAAGGCTCAAGAAGGTGAGGAGCTGAAGGCTCAAGAAGGTGAGGAGCTGAAGGCTCAAGAAGGTGAGGAGTTGAAGAGTCAAGAAGGTGAGGAGCTGAAGGCTAAAAAGGTGAGGAGCTGAAGGGTCAAGAAGGTGAGGAGCTGAAGAGTCAAGAAGGTGAGGAGCTGAAGAGTCAAGAAGGTGAGGAGCTGAAGGGTCAAGAAGGTGAGGAGCTGAAGGCTCAAGAAGGTGAGGAGCTGAAGGCTAAAAAGGTGAGGAGCTGAAGGCTCAAGAAGGTGAGGAGCTGAAGGCTCAAGAAGGTGAGGAGCTGAAGGCTCAAGAAGGTGAGGAGCTGAAGGCTCAAGAAGGTGAGGAGCTGAAGGCTATAAAGGTGAGGAGGTGAAGGGTCAAGAAGGTGAGGAGTTGAAGAGTCAAGAAGGTGAGGAGCTGAAGGGTCAAGAAGGTGAGGAGCTGAAGGCTAAAAAGGTGAGGAGCTGAAGGGTCAAGAAAGTGAGGAGTTGAAGGCTCAAGAAGGTGAGGAGCTGAAGGCTCAAGAAGGTGAGGAGCAGAAGGCTAAAAAGGTGAGGAGCTGAAGGGTCAAGAAGGTGAGGAGTTGAAGAGTCAAGAAGGTGAGGAGCTGAAGGCTAAAAAGGTGAGGAGCTGAAGGCTCAAGAAGGTGAGGAGCTGAAGGCGCAAGAAGGTGAGAAGCTGAAGGCTCAAGAAGGTGAGGAGCTGAAGGCTCAAAAAGGTAAAGAGCTGAAGGCTCAAGAAGTTGAGGAGCTGAAGGCTAAAAAGGTGAGGAGCTCAAGGCTCAAGAAGGTGAGAAGCTGAAGGCTCAAGAAGGTGAGGAGCTGAAGGCTCAAGAAGGTGATGAGCTGAAGGCTCAAGAAGGTGAGGAGCTGAAGGCTAAAAAGGTGAGGAGCTGAAGGGTCAAGAAGGTGATGAGCTGAAGGCTAAAAAGGTGAGGAGCTGAAGGGTCAAGAAGGTGAGGAGTTGAAGAGTCAAGAAGGTGAGGAGCTGAAGACTAAAAAGGTGAGGAGCTGAAGGATCAAGAAGTTGAGGAGCTGAAGGCTAAAAAGGTGAGGAGCTGAAGGCTCAAGAAGGTGAGGAGCTGAAGGCGCAAGAAGGTGAGAAGCTGAAGGCTCAAGAAGGTGAGGAGCTGAAGGCTCAAAAAGGTAAAGAGCTGAAGGCTCAAGAAGTTGAGGAGCTGAAGGCTAAAAAGGTGAGGAGCTGAAGGCTCAAGAAGGTGAGGAGCTGAAGGCTCAAGAAGGTGAGGAGCTTATGGGTCAAGAAGGTGAGGAACTGAAGGCGCAAGAAGGTGAGGTGCTGATGGGTCAAGAAGGTGAGGAGCTGAAGGGTCAAGAAGGTGAGGAGCTGAAGGCTAAAATGGTGAGGAGCTGAAGGCTCAAGAAGGTGAGGAGCTGATGGGTCAAGAAGGTGAGGAACTGAAGGCGCAATAAGGTGAGGAGCTGAAGGCTCAAGAAGGTGAGGAGCTGAAGGCTCAAGAAGGTGAGGAGCTGAAGGCTAAAGAAGGTGAGGAGCTGAAGGCTCAAGAAGGTGAGGAGCTGATGGGTCAAGAAGGTGAGGAACTGAAGGCGCAAGAAGGTGAGGTGCTGAAGGCTCAAGAAGGTGAGGAGCTGAAGGCTAAAGAAGGTGAGGAGCTGATGGGTCAAGAAGGTGAGGAACTGAAGGCGCAATAAGGTGAGGAGCTGAAGGCGCAAGAAGGTGAGGAGGTGAGGAGCTGAAGGCTAAAGAAGGTGAGGAGCTGATGGGTCAAGAAGGTGAGGAACTGAAGGCGCAAAAAGGTGAGGAGCTGAAGGCGTGAGGAGGTGAGGAGCTGAAGGCTAAAGAAGGTGAGGAGCTGAAGGTGAGGAGCTGAAGGCTCAAGAAGGTGAAGAGCTGATGGGTCAAGAAGGTGAGGAGCTGAAGGCTCAAGAAGGTGAGGAGCTGATGGGTCAAGAAGGTGAGGAACTGAAGGCGCAAGAAGGTGAGGTGCTGATGGGTCAAGAAGGTGAGGAGCTGAAGGGTCAAGAAGGTGAGGAGCTGAAGGCTAAAATGGTGAGGAGCTGAAGGCTCAAGAAGGTGAGGAGCTGATGGGTCAAGAAGGTGAGGAACTGAAGGCGCAATAAGGTGAGGAGCTGAAGGCTCAAGAAGGTGAGGAGCTGAAGGCTCAAGAAGGTGAGGAGCTGAAGGCTAAAGAAGGTGAGGAGCTGAAGGCTAAAGAAGGTGAGGAGCTGATGGGTCAAGAAGGTGAGGAACTGAAGGCGCAAAAAGGTGAGGAGCTGAAGGCGCAAGAAGGTGAGGAGGTGAGGAGCTGAAGGCTAAAGAAGGTGAGGAGCTGATGGGTCAAGAAGGTGAGGAACTGAAGGCGCAAAAAGGTGAGGAGCTGAAGGCGCAAGAAGGTGAGGAGGTGAGGAGCTGAAGGCTAAAGAAGGTGAGGAGCTGAAGGCTCAAGAAGGTGAGGACCTGAAGGCTAAAAGGGTGAGGAGGTGAAGGCTCAAGAAGGTGAGGAGCTGAAGGCTCAAGAAGGTGAGGAGCTGAAGGCTCAAGAAGGTGAGGAACTGAAGGCTAAAAGGGTGAGGAGGTGAAGGCTCAAGAAGGTGAGGAGCTGAAGGCTCAAGAAGGTGAGGAGCTGAAGGCTCAAGAAGGTGAGGAGCTGAAGGCTAAAAAGGTGAGGAGCTGAAGGCTAAAATGGTGAGGAGCTGAAGGCGCAAGAAGGTGAGGAGCTGATGGGTCAAGAAGGTGAGGAGCTGAAGGCTCAAGAAGCTGAGGAGCTGATGGGTCAAGAAGGTGGGGAGCTGAAGGCTCAAGAAGGTGAGGAGCTGAAGGGTCAAGAAAGTGAGGAGCAAAAGGCTAAAAGGGTGAGGAGCTGAAGGCTCAAGAAGGTGAGGAGCTGAAGGCTAAAAAGGTGAGGAGCTGAAGGCTCAAGAAGGTGAGAAGCTGAAGGCTCAAGAAGGTGGGGAGCTGAAGGCTCAAGAAGGTGAGGAGCTGAAGGCTCAAGAAGGTGGGGAGCTGAAGGCTCAAGAAGGTGAGGAGCTGAAGGCTCAAGAAGGTGAGGAGCTGAAGGCTCAAGAAGGTGAGGAGCTGAAGGCTAAAATGGTGAGGAGCTGATGGGTCAAGAAGGTGAGGAGCTGAAGGGTCAAGAAGGTGAGGAGCTGAAGGCTAAAAAGGTGAGGAGCTGAAGGCTCAAGAAGGTGAGGAGCTAAAGGCTCAAGAAGGTGAGGAGCTGAAGGGTCAAGAAGGTGAGGAGCTGAAGGGTCAAGAAGGTGAGGAGCTGAAGGCTAAAAAGGTGAGGAGCTGAAGGCTCAAGAAGGTGGGGAGCTGAAGGCTAAAAAGGTGAGGAGCTGAAGGCTCAGAAGGTGAGGAGCTGAAGGCGCAAGAAGGTGAGGAGCTGAAGGCGCAAGAAGGTGAGGAGCTGAAGGCGCAAGAAGGTGAGGAGCTGAAGGCTCAAGAAGGTGATGAGCTGAAGGCTCAAGAAGGTGAGGAGCTGAAGGCTCAAGAAGGTGATGAGCTGAAGGCTCAAGAAGGTGAGGAGCTGAAGGCTCAAGAAGGTGATGAGCTGAAGGCTAAAAAGGTGAGGAGCTGAAGGCTCAAGAAGGTGAGGAGCTGAAGGTGAGGAGCTGAAGGCTCAAGAAGGTGAAGAGCTGATGGGTCAAGAAGGTGAGGAGCTGAAGGCTCAAGAAGGTGAGGAGCTGATGGGTCAAGAAGGTGAGGAACTGAAGGCGCAAGAAGGTGAGGTGCTGATGGGTCAAGAAGGTGAGGAGCTGAAGGGTCAAGAAGGTGAGGAGCTGAAGGCTAAAATGGTGAGGAGCTGAAGGCTCAAGAAGGTGAGGAGCTGATGGGTCAAGAAGGTGAGGAACTGAAGGCGCAATAAGGTGAGGAGCTGAAGGCTCAAGAAGGTGAGGAGCTGAAGGCTCAAGAAGGTGAGGAGCTGAAGGCTAAAGAAGGTGAGGAGCTGAAGGCTAAAGAAGGTGAGGAGCTGATGGGTCAAGAAGGTGAGGAACTGAAGGCGCAAAAAGGTGAGGAGCTGAAGGCGCAAGAAGGTGAGGAGGTGAGGAGCTGAAGGCTAAAGAAGGTGAGGAGCTGATGGGTCAAGAAGGTGAGGAACTGAAGGCGCAAAAAGGTGAGGAGCTGAAGGCGCAAGAAGGTGAGGAGGTGAGGAGCTGAAGGCTAAAGAAGGTGAGGAGCTGAAGGCTCAAGAAGGTGAGGACCTGAAGGCTAAAAGGGTGAGGAGGTGAAGGCTCAAGAAGGTGAGGAGCTGAAGGCTCAAGAAGGTGAGGAGCTGAAGGCTCAAGAAGGTGAGGAACTGAAGGCTAAAAGGGTGAGGAGGTGAAGGCTCAAGAAGGTGAGGAGCTGAAGGCTCAAGAAGGTGAGGAGCTGAAGGCTCAAGAAGGTGAGGAGCTGAAGGCTAAAAAGGTGAGGAGCTGAAGGCTAAAATGGTGAGGAGCTGAAGGCGCAAGAAGGTGAGGAGCTGATGGGTCAAGAAGGTGAGGAGCTGAAGGCTCAAGAAGCTGAGGAGCTGATGGGTCAAGAAGGTGGGGAGCTGAAGGCTCAAGAAGGTGAGGAGCTGAAGGGTCAAGAAAGTGAGGAGCAAAAGGCTAAAAGGGTGAGGAGCTGAAGGCTCAAGAAGGTGAGGAGCTGAAGGCTAAAAAGGTGAGGAGCTGAAGGGTGAAGAAGGTGAGGAGCTGAAGGATAAAAAGGTGAGGAGCTGAAGGCTCAAGAAGGTGAGGAGCTGAAGGCTCAAGAAGGTGAGGAGCTGAAGGCTCAAGAAGGTGAGGAGCTGAAGGCGCAAGAAGGTGAGGAGCTGAAGGCTCAAGAAGGTGATGAGCTGAAGGCTCAAGAAGGTGAGGAGCTGAAGGCTCAAGAAGGTGATGAGCTGAAGGCTAAAAAGGTGAGGAGCTGAAGGCTCAAGAAGGTGAGGAGCTGAAGGTGAGGAGCTGAAGGCTCAAGAAGGTGAAGAGCTGATGGGTCAAGAAGGTGAGGAGCTGAAGGCTCAAGAAGGTGAGGAGCTGATGGGTCAAGAAGGTGAGGAACTGAAGGCGCAAGAAGGTGAGGTGCTGATGGGTCAAGAAGGTGAGGAGCTGAAGGGTCAAGAAGGTGAGGAGCTGAAGGCTAAAATGGTGAGGAGCTGAAGGCTCAAGAAGGTGAGGAGCTGATGGGTCAAGAAGGTGAGGAACTGAAGGCGCAATAAGGTGAGGAGCTGAAGGCTCAAGAAGGTGAGGAGCTGAAGGCTCAAGAAGGTGAGGAGCTGAAGGCTAAAGAAGGTGAGGAGCTGAAGGCTAAAGAAGGTGAGGAGCTGATGGGTCAAGAAGGTGAGGAACTGAAGGCGCAAAAAGGTGAGGAGCTGAAGGCGCAAGAAGGTGAGGAGGTGAGGAGCTGAAGGCTAAAGAAGGTGAGGAGCTGATGGGTCAAGAAGGTGAGGAACTGAAGGCGCAAAAAGGTGAGGAGCTGAAGGCGCAAGAAGGTGAGGAGGTGAGGAGCTGAAGGCTAAAGAAGGTGAGGAGCTGAAGGCTCAAGAAGGTGAGGACCTGAAGGCTAAAAGGGTGAGGAGGTGAAGGCTCAAGAAGGTGAGGAGCTGAAGGCTCAAGAAGGTGAGGAGCTGAAGGCTCAAGAAGGTGAGGAACTGAAGGCTAAAAGGGTGAGGAGGTGAAGGCTCAAGAAGGTGAGGAGCTGAAGGCTCAAGAAGGTGAGGAGCTGAAGGCTCAAGAAGGTGAGGAGCTGAAGGCTAAAAAGGTGAGGAGCTGAAGGCTAAAATGGTGAGGAGCTGAAGGCGCAAGAAGGTGAGGAGCTGATGGGTCAAGAAGGTGAGGAGCTGAAGGCTCAAGAAGCTGAGGAGCTGATGGGTCAAGAAGGTGGGGAGCTGAAGGCTCAAGAAGGTGAGGAGCTGAAGGGTCAAGAAAGTGAGGAGCAAAAGGCTAAAAGGGTGAGGAGCTGAAGGCTCAAGAAGGTGAGGAGCTGAAGGCTAAAAAGGTGAGGAGCTGAAGGGTGAAGAAGGTGAGGAGCTGAAGGATAAAAAGGTGAGGAGCTGAAGGCTCAAGAAGGTGAGGAGCTGAAGGCTCAAGAAGGTGAGGAGCTGAAGGCTCAAGAAGGTGAGGAGCTGAAGGCTCAAGAAGGTGAGGACTTGAAGAGTCAAGAAGGTGAGGAGCTGAAGGCTCAAGAAGGTGAGGAGCTGAAGGCTAAAAAGGTGAGGAGCTGAAGGGTCAAGAAAGTGAGGAGCAAAAGGCTAAAAGGGTGAGGAGCTGAAGGCTCAAGAAGGTGAGGAGCTGAAGGCTAAAAAGGTGAGGAGCTGAAGGGTGAAGAAGGTGAGGAGCTGAAGGATAAAAAGGTGAGGAGCTGAAGGCTCAAGAAGGTGAGGAGCTGAAGGCTGAAAAGGTGAGGAGCTGAAGGCTGAAAAGGTGAGGAGCTGAAGGCTCAAGAAGGTGAGGAGCTGAAGGCTCAAGAAGGTGAGGAGCTGAAGGCTCAAGAAGGTGAGGAGCTGAAGGCTCAAGAAGGTGGGGAGTTGAAGAGTCAAGAAGGTGAGGAGCTGAAGGCTCAAGAAGGTGAGGAGCTGAAGGGTCAAGAAGGTGAGGAGCTGAAGGCTAAAAAGGTGAGGAGCTGAAGGGTCAAGAAGGTGAGGAGCTGAAGAGTCAAGAAGGTGAGGAGCTGAAGAGTCAAGAAGGTGAGGAGCTGAAGGTTCAAGAAGGTGAGGAGCTGAAGGCTCAAGAAGGTGAGGAGCTGAAGGCTAAAAAGGTGAGGAGCTGAAGGCTCAAGAAGGTGAGGAGCTGAAGGCTCAAGAAGGTGAGGAGCTGAAGGCTCAAGAAGGTGAGGAGCTGAAGGCTCAAGAAGGTGAGGAGCTGAAGGCTATAAAGGTGAGGAGGTGAAGGGTCAAGAAGGTGAGGAGTTGAAGAGTCAAGAAGGTGAGGAGCTGAAGGGTCAAGAAGGTGAGGAGCTGAAGGCTAAAAAGGTGAGGAGCTGAAGGGTCAAGAAAGTGAGGAGTTGAAGGCTCAAGAAGGTGAGGAGCTGAAGGCTCAAGAAGGTGAGGAGCAGAAGGCTAAAAAGGTGAGGAGCTGAAGGGTCAAGAAGGTGAGGAGTTGAAGAGTCAAGAAGGTGAGGAGCTGAAGGCTAAAAAGGTGAGGAGCTGAAGGCTCAAGAAGGTGAGGAGCTGAAGGCGCAAGAAGGTGAGAAGCTGAAGGCTCAAGAAGGTGAGGAGCTGAAGGCTCAAAAAGGTAAAGAGCTGAAGGCTCAAGAAGTTGAGGAGCTGAAGGCTAAAAAGGTGAGGAGCTCAAGGCTCAAGAAGGTGAGAAGCTGAAGGCTCAAGAAGGTGAGGAGCTGAAGGCTCAAGAAGGTGATGAGCTGAAGGCTCAAGAAGGTGAGGAGCTGAAGGCTAAAAAGGTGAGGAGCTGAAGGGTCAAGAAGGTGATGAGCTGAAGGCTAAAAAGGTGAGGAGCTGAAGGGTCAAGAAGGTGAGGAGTTGAAGAGTCAAGAAGGTGAGGAGCTGAAGACTAAAAAGGTGAGGAGCTGAAGGATCAAGAAGTTGAGGAGCTGAAGGCTAAAAAGGTGAGGAGCTGAAGGCTCAAGAAGGTGAGGAGCTGAAGGCGCAAGAAGGTGAGAAGCTGAAGGCTCAAGAAGGTGAGGAGCTGAAGGCTCAAAAAGGTAAAGAGCTGAAGGCTCAAGAAGTTGAGGAGCTGAAGGCTAAAAAGGTGAGGAGCTGAAGGCTCAAGAAGGTGAGGAGCTGAAGGCTCAAGAAGGTGAGGAGCTTATGGGTCAAGAAGGTGAGGAACTGAAGGCGCAAGAAGGTGAGGTGCTGATGGGTCAAGAAGGTGAGGAGCTGAAGGGTCAAGAAGGTGAGGAGCTGAAGGCTAAAATGGTGAGGAGCTGAAGGCTCAAGAAGGTGAGGAGCTGATGGGTCAAGAAGGTGAGGAACTGAAGGCGCAATAAGGTGAGGAGCTGAAGGCTCAAGAAGGTGAGGAGCTGAAGGCTCAAGAAGGTGAGGAGCTGAAGGCTAAAGAAGGTGAGGAGCTGAAGGCTCAAGAAGGTGAGGAGCTGATGGGTCAAGAAGGTGAGGAACTGAAGGCGCAAGAAGGTGAGGTGCTGAAGGCTCAAGAAGGTGAGGAGCTGAAGGCTAAAGAAGGTGAGGAGCTGATGGGTCAAGAAGGTGAGGAACTGAAGGCGCAATAAGGTGAGGAGCTGAAGGCGCAAGAAGGTGAGGAGGTGAGGAGCTGAAGGCTAAAGAAGGTGAGGAGCTGATGGGTCAAGAAGGTGAGGAACTGAAGGCGCAAAAAGGTGAGGAGCTGAAGGCGTGAGGAGGTGAGGAGCTGAAGGCTAAAGAAGGTGAGGAGCTGAAGGCTAAAAGGGTGAGGAGGTGAAGGCTCAAGAAGGTGAGGAGCTGAAGGCTCAAGAAGGTGAGGAGCTGAAGGCTCAAGAAGGTGAGGAACTGAAGGCTAAAAGGGTGAGGAGGTGAAGGCTCAAGAAGGTGAGGAGCTGAAGGCTCAAGAAGGTGAGGAGCTGAAGGCTCAAGAAGGTGAGGAGCTGAAGGCTAAAATGGTGAGGAGCTGATGGGTCAAGAAGGTGAGGAGCTGAAGGGTCAAGAAGGTGAGGAGCTGAAGGCTAAAAAGGTGAGGAGCTGAAGGCTCAAGAAGGTGAGGAGCTAAAGGCTCAAGAAGGTGAGGAGCTGAAGGGTCAAGAAGGTGAGGAGCTGAAGGGTCAAGAAGGTGAGGAGCTGAAGGCTAAAAAGGTGAGGAGCTGAAGGCTCAAGAAGGTGGGGAGCTGAAGGCTAAAAAGGTGAGGAGCTGAAGGCTCAGAAGGTGAGGAGCTGAAGGCGCAAGAAGGTGAGGAGCTGAAGGCGCAAGAAGGTGAGGAGCTGAAGGCGCAAGAAGGTGAGGAGCTGAAGGCTCAAGAAGGTGATGAGCTGAAGGCTCAAGAAGGTGAGGAGCTGAAGGCTCAAGAAGGTGATGAGCTGAAGGCTAAAAAGGTGAGGAGCTGAAGGCTCAAGAAGGTGAGGAGCTGAAGGTGAGGAGCTGAAGGCTCAAGAAGGTGAAGAGCTGATGGGTCAAGAAGGTGAGGAGCTGAAGGCTCAAGAAGGTGAGGAGCTGATGGGTCAAGAAGGTGAGGAACTGAAGGCGCAAGAAGGTGAGGTGCTGATGGGTCAAGAAGGTGAGGAGCTGAAGGGTCAAGAAGGTGAGGAGCTGAAGGCTAAAATGGTGAGGAGCTGAAGGCTCAAGAAGGTGAGGAGCTGATGGGTCAAGAAGGTGAGGAACTGAAGGCGCAATAAGGTGAGGAGCTGAAGGCTCAAGAAGGTGAGGAGCTGAAGGCTCAAGAAGGTGAGGAGCTGAAGGCTAAAGAAGGTGAGGAGCTGAAGGCTAAAGAAGGTGAGGAGCTGATGGGTCAAGAAGGTGAGGAACTGAAGGCGCAAAAAGGTGAGGAGCTGAAGGCGCAAGAAGGTGAGGAGGTGAGGAGCTGAAGGCTAAAGAAGGTGAGGAGCTGATGGGTCAAGAAGGTGAGGAACTGAAGGCGCAAAAAGGTGAGGAGCTGAAGGCGCAAGAAGGTGAGGAGGTGAGGAGCTGAAGGCTAAAGAAGGTGAGGAGCTGAAGGCTCAAGAAGGTGAGGACCTGAAGGCTAAAAGGGTGAGGAGGTGAAGGCTCAAGAAGGTGAGGAGCTGAAGGCTCAAGAAGGTGAGGAGCTGAAGGCTCAAGAAGGTGAGGAACTGAAGGCTAAAAGGGTGAGGAGGTGAAGGCTCAAGAAGGTGAGGAGCTGAAGGCTCAAGAAGGTGAGGAGCTGAAGGCTCAAGAAGGTGAGGAGCTGAAGGCTAAAAAGGTGAGGAGCTGAAGGCTAAAATGGTGAGGAGCTGAAGGCGCAAGAAGGTGAGGAGCTGATGGGTCAAGAAGGTGAGGAGCTGAAGGCTCAAGAAGCTGAGGAGCTGATGGGTCAAGAAGGTGGGGAGCTGAAGGCTCAAGAAGGTGAGGAGCTGAAGGGTCAAGAAAGTGAGGAGCAAAAGGCTAAAAGGGTGAGGAGCTGAAGGCTCAAGAAGGTGAGGAGCTGAAGGCTAAAAAGGTGAGGAGCTGAAGGGTGAAGAAGGTGAGGAGCTGAAGGATAAAAAGGTGAGGAGCTGAAGGCTCAAGAAGGTGAGGAGCTGAAGGCTCAAGAAGGTGAGGAGCTGAAGGCTCAAGAAGGTGAGGAGCTGAAGGCTCAAGAAGGTGAGGACTTGAAGAGTCAAGAAGGTGAGGAGCTGAAGGCTCAAGAAGGTGAGGAGCTGAAGGCTAAAAAGGTGAGGAGCTGAAGGGTCAAGAAAGTGAGGAGCAAAAGGCTAAAAGGGTGAGGAGCTGAAGGCTCAAGAAGGTGAGGAGCTGAAGGCTAAAAAGGTGAGGAGCTGAAGGGTGAAGAAGGTGAGGAGCTGAAGGATAAAAAGGTGAGGAGCTGAAGGCTCAAGAAGGTGAGGAGCTGAAGGCTGAAAAGGTGAGGAGCTGAAGGCTGAAAAGGTGAGGAGCTGAAGGCTCAAGAAGGTGAGGAGCTGAAGGCTCAAGAAGGTGAGGAGCTGAAGGCTCAAGAAGGTGAGGAGCTGAAGGCTCAAGAAGGTGAGGAGTTGAAGAGTCAAGAAGGTGAGGAGCTGAAGGCTCAAGAAGGTGAGGAGCTGAAGGGTCAAGAAGGTGAGGAGCTGAAGGCTAAAAAGGTGAGGAGCTGAAGGGTCAAGAAGGTGAGGAGCTGAAGAGTCAAGAAGGTGAGGAGCTGAAGAGTCAAGAAGGTGAGGAGCTGAAGGGTCAAGAAGGTGAGGAGCTGAAGGGTCAAGAAGGTGAGGAGCTGAAGGCTAAAAAGGTGAGGAGCTGAAGGCTCAAGAAGGTGAGGAGCTGAAGGCTCAAGAAGGTGAGGAGCTGAAGGCTCAAGAAGGTGAGGAGCTGAAGGCTCAAGAAGGTGAGGAGCTGAAGGCTATAAAGGTGAGGAGGTGAAGGGTCAAGAAGGTGAGGAGTTGAAGAGTCAAGAAGGTGAGGAGCTGAAGGGTCAAGAAGGTGAGGAGCTGAAGGCTAAAAAGGTGAGGAGCTGAAGGGTCAAGAAGGTGAGGAGCTGATGGGTCAAGAAGGTGAGGAACTGAAGGCGCAATAAGGTGAGGAGCTGAAGGCTCAAGAAGGTGAGGAGCTGAAGGCTCAAGAAGGTGAGGAGCTGAAGGCTAAAGAAGGTGAGGAGCTGAAGGCTCAAGAAGGTGAGGAGCTGATGGGTCAAGAAGGTGAGGAACTGAAGGCGCAAGAAGGTGAGGTGCTGAAGGCTCAAGAAGGTGAGGAGCTGAAGGCTAAAGAAGGTGAGGAGCTGATGGGTCAAGAAGGTGAGGAACTGAAGGCGCAATAAGGTGAGGAGCTGAAGGCGCAAGAAGGTGAGGAGGTGAGGAGCTGAAGGCTAAAGAAGGTGAGGAGCTGATGGGTCAAGAAGGTGAGGAACTGAAGGCGCAAAAAGGTGAGGAGCTGAAGGCGCAAGAAGGTGAGGAGGTGAGGAGCTGAAGGCTAAAGAAGGTGAGGAGCTGAAGGCTAAAAGGGTGAGGAGGTGAAGGCTCAAGAAGGTGAGGAGCTGAAGGCTCAAGAAGGTGAGGAGCTGAAGGCTCAAGAAGGTGAGGAGCTGAAGGCTCAAGAAGGTGAGGAACTGAAGGCTAAAAGGGTGAGGAGGTGAAGGCTCAAGAAGGTGAGGAGCTGAAGGCTCAAGAAGGTGAGGAGCTGAAGGCTCAAGAAGGTGAGGAGCTGAAGGCTCAAGAAGGTGAGGAGCTGAAGGCTAAAAAGGTGAGGAGCTGAAGGCTAAAATGGTGAGGAGCTGAAGGCGCAAGAAGGTGAGGAGCTGAAGGCTCAAGAAGGTGAGGAGCTGATGGGTCAAGAAGGTGAGGCACTGAAGGCTCAAGAAGGTGAGGAGCTGAAGGCTCAAGAAGGTGAGGAGCTGAAGGCTCAAGAAGGTGAGGAGCTGAAGGCTCAAGAAGGTGAGGAGCTGAAGGCTCAAAAAGGTGAGGAGCTGAAGGGTCAAGAAGGTGAGGAGCTGAAGGCTCAAGAAGGTGAGGAGCTGAAGGCTCAAGAAGGTGAGGAGCTGATGGCTCAAGAAGGTGAGGAGCTGAAGGCTAAAATGGTGAGGAGCTGAAGGTGCAAGAAGGTGAGGAGCTGAAGGCTCAAGAAGGTGAGGAGCTGATGGGTCAAGAAGGTGAGGAGCTGAAGGCTCAAGAAGGTGAGGAGCTGAAGGCTAAAAAGGTGAGGAGCTGAAGGCTAAAATGGTGAGGAGCTGAAGGTGCAAGAAGGTGAGGAGCTGAAGGCTAAATAGGTGAGGAGCTGAAGGCTCAAGAAGGTGGGGAGCTGAAGGCTCAAGAAGGTGAGGAGCTGAAGGGTCAAGAAGGTGAGGAGCTGAAGGGTCAAGAAGGTGAGGAGCTGAAGGCTAAAGAAGGTGAGGAGCTGTAGGGTCAAGAAGGTGAGGAGCTGAAGGTGAGGAGCTGAAGGCTCAAAAAGGTGAGGAGCTGAAGGCTAAAAAGGTGAGGAGCTGAAGGCGCAAGAAGGTGAGGAGCTCAAGGCTCAAAAAAGTAAGGAGCTGAAGGCTCAAGAAGGTGAGGAACTGAAGGTTCAAGAAGGTGAGGAGCTGAAGGCTCAAGAAGGTGGGGAGCTGAAGTCTCAAGAAGGTGAGGAGCTGAAGGGTCAAGAAGGTGAGGAGCTGAAGGCTCAAGAAGGTGAGGAGCTGAAGGCGCAAGAAGGTGAGGAGCTGAAGGCTCAAGAAGGTGAGGAGCTGAAGGCTCAAGAAGGTGAGGAGCTGAAGGCTCAAGAAGGTGAGGGGCTGAAGGCTAAAAAGGTGAGGAGCTGAAGGCTCAAGAAGGTGAGGAGCTGAAGGCTCAAGAAGGTGAGGAGCTGAAGGCTAAAATGGTGAGGAGCTGAAGGCTCAAGAAGGTGAGGAGCTGAAGGCTAAAGAAGGTGAGGAGCTGATGGGTCAAGAAGGTGAGGAGCTGAAGGGTCAAGAAGGTGAGGAGCTGAAGGCTAAAAAGGTGAGGAGCTGAAGGCTCAAGAAGGTGAGGAGCTGAAGGCTAAAGAAGGTGAGGAGCTGATGGCTCAAGAAGGTGAGGAGCTGATGGCTCAAGAAGGTGAGGAGCTGAAGGGTCAAGAAGGTGGAGAGCTGGAGGCTAAAAAGGTGAGGAGC
Organism: Blennius ocellaris; assembly: GCF_963422515.1. NCBI lineage: Eukaryota > Metazoa > Chordata > Actinopteri > Blenniiformes > Blenniidae > Blennius > Blennius ocellaris. The sequence goes on from NW_027661874.1 coordinate 63,913, forward strand.
TGATGGGTCAAGAAGGTGAGGAGCTGAAGGCTCAAGAAGGTGAGGAGCTGATGGGTCAAGAAGGTGAGGAGCTGAAGGCTAAAATGGTGAGGAGCTGAAGGCGCAAGAAGGTGAGGAGCTGAAGGCTCAAGAAGGTGAGGAGCTGAAGGCTCAAGAAGGTGAGGAGCTGAAGGCTCAAGAAGGTGAGGAGCTGAAGGCTCAAGAAGGTGAGGAGCTGAAGGCTCAAGAAGGTGAGGAGCTGAAGGCTCAAGAAGGTGAGGAGCTGAAGGCTAAAAAGGTGAGGAGCTGAAGGCTAAAATGGTGAGGAGCTGAAGGCGCAAGAAGGTGAGGAGCTGAAGGCTCAAGAAGGTGAGGAGCTGATGGGTCAAGAAGGTGAGGCACTGAAGGCTCAAGAAGGTGAGGAGCTAAAGGCTCAAGAAGGTGAGGAGCTGAAGGCTCAAGAAGGTGAGGAGCTGAAGGCTCAAGAAGGTGAGGAGCTGAAGGCTCAAAAAGGTGAGGAGCTGAAGGGTCAAGAAGGTGAGGAGCTGAAGGCTCAAGAAGGTGAGGAGCTGAAGGCTCAAGAAGGTGAGGAGCTGAAGGGTCAAGAAGGTGAGGAGCTGAAGGGTCAAGAAGGTGAGGAGCTGAAGGCTAAAGAAGGTGAGGAGCTGTAGGGTCAAGAAGGTGAGGAGCTGAAGGTGAGGAGCTGAAGGCTCAAAAAGGTGAGGAGCTGAAGGCTAAAAAGGTGAGGAGCTGAAGGCGCAAGAAGGTGAGGAGCTCAAGGCTCAAAAAAGTAAGGAGCTGAAGGCTCAAGAAGGTGAGGAACTGAAGGTTCAAGAAGGTGAGGAGCTGAAGGCTCAAGAAGGTGGGGAGCTGAAGTCTCAAGAAGGTGAGGAGCTGAAGGGTCAAGAAGGTGAGGAGCTGTAGGGTCAAGAACGTGAGGAGCTGAAGGTGAGGAGCTGAAGGCTCAAAAAGGTGAGGAGCTGAAGGCTAAAAAGGTGAGGAGCTGAAGGCGCAAGAAGGTGAGGAGCTGAAGGCTAAAAAGGTGAGGAGCTGAAGGATCAAGAAGTTGAGGAGCTGAAGGCTAAAAAGGTGAGGAGCTGAAGGCTCAAGAAGGTGAGGAGCTGAAGGCGCAAGAAGGTGAGGAGCTGAAGGCGCAAGAAGGTGAGGAGCTCAAGGCTCAAAAAGGTAAGGAGCTGAAGGCTCAAGAAGGTGAGGAACTGAAGGCTCAAGAAGGTGAGGAGCTGAAGGCTCAAGAAGGTGAGGAGCTGAAGGCTCAAGAAGGTGGAGAGCTGGAGGCTAAAAAGGTGAGGAGCTGATGGGTCAAGAAGGTGAGGAGCTGAAGGCTCAAGAAGGTGAGGAGCTGTAGGGTCAAGAAGGTGAGGAGCTGAAGGTGAGGAGCTGAAGGCTCAAGAAGGTGAGGAGCTGAAGGCTCAAAAGGTGAGGAGCTGAAGGCTCAAGAAGGTGAGGGGCTGAAGGCTCAAGAAGTTGAGGAGCTGAAGGCTAAAAAGGTGAGGAGCTGAAGGCGCAAGAAGGTGAGGAGCTGAAGGCTCAAGAAGGTGAGGAGCTGAAGGCTCAAGAAGGTGAGGGGCTGAAGGCTCAAAAAGGTAAGGAGCTGAAGGCTCAAGAAGGTGAGGAGCTGAAGGCTAAAAAGGTGAGGAGCTGAAGGCTCAAGAAGGTGGGGAGCTGAAGGCTAAAGAAGGTGAGGAGCTGATGGCTCAAGAAGGTGAGGAGCTGAAGGTGAGGAGCTGAAGGCTCAAGAAGGTGAGGAGCTGAAGGCTCAAGAAGGTGAGGAGCTGAAGGCTCAAGAAGTGGAGGAGCTGAAGGCTCAAGAAGGTGAGGAGCTGAAGGCTCAAGAAGGTGAGGAGCTGAAGGCGCAAGAAGGTGAGGAGCTGAAGGCTCAAGAAGGTGAGGAGCTGAAGGCTCAAGAAGGTGAGGAGCTGAAGGCTAAAAAGGTGAGGAGCTGAAGGCTCAAGAAGGTGAGGAGCTGAAGGCTCAAGAAGGTGAGGAGCTGATGGGTCAAGAAGGTGAGCTGAAGGGTCAAGAAGGTGAGGAGCTGAAGGCTAAAAAGGTGAGGAGCTGAAGGCTCAAGAAGGTGAGGAGCTGAAGGCTAAAGAAGGTGAGGAGCTGATGGCTCAAGAAGGTGAGGAGCTGAAGGGTCAAGAAGGTGGAGAGCTGGAGGCTAAAAAGGTGAGGAGCTGATGGGTCAAGAAGGTGAGGAGCTGAAGGCTCAAGAAGGTGAGGAGCTGTAGGGTCAAGAAGGTGAGGAGCTGAAGGTGAGGAGCTGAAGGCTCAAGAAGGTGAGGAGCTGAAGGCTCAAAAGGTGAGGGGCTGAAGGCTCAAGAAGGTGAGGGGCTTAAGGCTCAAGAGGTTGAGGAGCTGAAGGCTAAAAAGGTGAGGAGCTGAAGCGCAAGAAGGTGAGGAGCTGAAGGCTCAAGAAGGTGAGGAGCTGAAGGCTCAAGAAGGTGAGGGGCTGAAGGCTCAAAAAGGTAAGGAGCTGAAGGCTCAAGAAGGTGAGGAGCTGAAGGCTAAAAAGGTGAGGAGCTGAAGGCTCAAGAAGGTGGGGAGCTGAAGGCTCAAGAAGGTGAGGAGCTGAAGGCTCAAGAAGGTGAGGAGCTGAAGGCTCAAGAAGGTGAGGGGCTGAAGGCTCAAAAAGGTAAGGAGCTGAATGCTCAAGAAGGTGAGGAGCTGAAGGCTAAAAAGGTGAGGAGCTGAAGGCTCAAGAAGGTGGGGAGCTGAAGGCTCAAGAAGGTGAGGAGCTGAAGGCTCAAGAAGGTGAGGAGCTGAAGGCTCAAGAAGGTGAGGAGCTGAAGGCTCAAGAAGGTGAGGAGCTGAAGGCTCAAGAAGGTGAGGAGTAGAAGGCTAAAAAGGTGAGGAGCTGAAGGCGCAAGAAGGTGAGGAGCTGAAGGCTCAAGAAGGTGAGGAGCTGAAGGCTCAAGAAGTGGAGGAGCTGAAGGCTCAAGAAGGTGAGGAGCTGAAGGCTAAAATGATGAGGAGCTGAAGGCGCAAGAAGGTGAGGAGCTGAAGGCGCAAGAAGGTGAGGAGCTGAAGGCTCAAGAAGGTGAGGAGCTGAAGGCTAAAGAAGGTGAGGAGCTGAAGGCTCAAGAAGGTGAGGAGCTGTAGGGTCAAGAAGGTGAGGAGCTGAAGGTGAGGAGCTGAAGGCTCAAGAAGGTGAGGAGCTGAAGGCTCAAGAAGGTGAGGAGCTGAAGGCTAAAAAGGTGAGGAGCTGAAGGCTAAAAAGGTGAGGAGCTAAAGGCTCAAGAAGGTGAGGAGCTGAAGGCTAAAAAGGTGAGGAGCTAAAGGCTCAAGAAGGTGAGGAGCTGAAGGCTAAAAAGGTGAGGAGCTAAAGGCTCAAGAAGGTGAGGAGCTGAAGGCTCAAGAAGGTGGGGAGCTGAAGGCGCAAGAAGGTGAGGAGCTGAAGGCTCAAGAAGGTGAGGAGCTGAAGGCTCAAAAAGGTAAGGAGCTGAAGGCTCAAGAAGGTGAGGAACTGAAGGTTAAAAAGGTGAGGAGCTGAAGGCTCAAGAAGGTGAGGAGCTAAAGGCTCAAGAAGGTGAGGAGCTGAAGGGTCAAGAAGGTGAGGAGCTGAAGGCTCAAGAAGGTGAGGAGCTGAAGGCTCAAGAAGGTGAGAAGCTGAAGGGTCAAGAAGGTGAGGAGCTGAAGGCTCAAGAAGGTGAGGAGCTGAAGGCTCAAGAAGGTGAGGAGCTGAAGGCTAAAATGGTGAGGAGCTGAAGGCGCAAGACGGTGAGGAGCTGAAGGCTAAAAAGGTGAGGAGCTGAAGGCTAAAATGGTGAGGAGCTGAAGGTACAAGAAGGTGAGGAGCTGATGGCTCAAGAAGGTGAGGAGCTGAAGGGTCAAGAAGGTGAGGAGCTGAAGGCTCAAGAAGGTGAGGAGCTGAAGGCTAAAATGGTGAGGAGCTGAAGGCGCAAGAAGGTGAGGAGCTGAAGGCTCAAGAAGGTGAGGAGCTGAAGGCTCAAGAAGGTGAGGAGCTGAAGGCTCAAGAAGGTGAGGAGCTGAAGGTGAGGAGCTGAAGGGTCAAGAAGGTGAGGAGCTGAAGGGTCAAGAAGGTGAGGAGCTGAAGGCTAAAGAAGGTGAGGAGCTGTAGGGTCAAGAACGTGAGGAGCTGAAGGTGAGGAGCTGAAGGCTCAAAAAGGTGAGGAGCTGAAGGCTAAAAAGGTGAGGAGCTGAAGGCTAAAAAGGTGAGGAGCTGAAGGATCAAGAAGTTGAGGAGCTGAAGGCTAAAAAGGTGAGGAGCTGAAGGCTCAAGAAGGTGAGGAGCTGAAGGCGCAAGAAGGTGAGGAGCTCAAGGCTCAAAAAGGTAAGGAGCTGAAGGCTCAAGAAGGTGAGGAACTGAAGGCTCAAGAAGGTGAGGAGCTGAAGGCTCAAGAAGGTGAGGAGCTGAAGGCTCAAGAAGGTGGAGAGCTGGAGGCTAAAAAGGTGAGGAGCTGATGGGTCAAGAAGGTGAGGAGCTGAAGGCTCAAGAAGGTGAGGAGCTGTAGGGTCAAGAAGGTGAGGAGCTGAAGGTGAGGAGCTGAAGGCTCAAGAAGGTGAGGAGATGAAGGCTCAAAAGGTGAGGAGCTGAAGGCTCAAGAAGGTGAGGGGCTGAAGGCTCAAGAAGGTGAGGGGCTGAAGGCTCAAGAAGTTGAGGAGCTGAAGGCTAAAAAGGTGAGGAGCTGAAGGCGCAAGAAGGTGAGGAGCTGAAGGCTCAAGAAGGTGAGGAGCTGAAGGCTCAAGAAGGTGAGGGGCTGAAGGCTCAAAAAGGTAAGGAGCTGAAGGCTCAAGAAGGTGGGGAGCTGAAGGCTAAAAAGGTGAGGAGCTGAAGGCTAAAAAGGTGAGGAGCTGAAGGCTCAAGAAGGTGGGGAGCTGAAGGCTAAAGAAGGTGAGGAGCTGATGGCTCAAGAAGGTGAGGAGCTGAAGGTGAGGAGCTGAAGGCTCAAGAAGGTGAGGAGCTGAAGGCTCAAGAAGGTGAGGAGCTGAAGGCTCAAGAAGTGGAGGAGCTGAAGGCTCAAGAAGGTGAGGAGCTGAAGGCTCAAGAAGGTGAGGAGCTGAAGGCGCAAGAAGGTGAGGAGCTGAAGGCTCAAGAAGGTGAGGAGCTGAAGGCTAAAAAGGTGAGGAGCTGAAGGCTCAAGAAGGTGAGGAGCTGAAGGCTAAAGAAGGTGAGGAGCTGATGGCTCAAGAAGGTGAGGAGCTGAAGGGTCAAGAAGGTGAGGAGCTGTAGGGTCAAGAAGGTGAGGAGCTGAAGGTGAGGAGCTGAAGGCTCAAGAAGGTGAGGAGCTGAAGGCTCAAAAGGTGAGGAGCTGATGGGTCAAGAAGGTGAGGAGCTGAAGGCTCAAGAAGGTGAGGAGCTGAAGGCTCAAAAGGTGAGGAGCTGAAGGCTCAAGAAGGTGAGGGGCTGAAGGCTCAAGAAGTTGAGGAGCTGAAGGCTAAAAAGGTGAGGAGCTGAAGGCGCAAGAAGGTGAGGAGCTGAAGGCTCAAGAAGGTGAGGAGCTGAAGGCTCAAGAAGGTGAGGGGCTGAAGGCTCAAAAAGGTAAGGAGCTGAAGGCTCAAGAAGGTGAGGAGCTGAAGGCTAAAAAGGTGAGGAGCTGAAGGCTCAAGAAGGTGGGGAGCTGAAGGCTCAAGAAGGTGAGGAGCTGAAGGCTCAAGAAGGTGAGGAGCTGAAGGCTCAAGAAGGTGAGGGGCTGAAGGCTCAAAAAGGTAAGGAGCTGAAGGCTCAAGAAGGTGAGGAGCTGAAGGCTAAAAAGGTGAGGAGCTGAAGGCTCAAGAAGGTGGGGAGCTGAAGGCTCAAGAAGGTGAGGAGCTGAAGGCTCAAGAAGGTGAGGAGCTGAAGGCTCAAGAAGGTGAGGAGCTGAAGGCTCAAGAAGGTGAGGAGCTGAAGGCTCAAGAAGGTGAGGAGTAGAAGGCTAAAAAGGTGAGGAGCTGAAGGCGCAAGAAGGTGAGGAGCTGAAGGCTCAAGAAGGTGAGGAGCTGAAGGCTCAAGAAGTGGAGGAGCTGAAGGCTCAAGAAGGTGAGGAGCTGAAGGCTAAAATGATGAGGAGCTGAAGGCGCAAGAAGGTGAGGAGCTGAAGGCTCAAGAAGGTGAGGAGCTGAAGGCTAAAGAAGGTGAGGAGCTGAAGGC
>NW_027661873.1:0-28063 GCF_963422515.1 Blennius ocellaris
CGAGATCGACACGGCATGCACAAGTGTGTGTGTGTGTGTGTGTGTGTGTGTGTCTGTGTGTGTGTGTGTGTGTGTGTGTGTGTGTGTGTGCGTGCGTGCGTGCGTGCGTGCGTGTATGCAAGCATGTTTATACCCAAAGTTATTTGAGTGTCCAATATCGACACGGCATGCACAAGTGTGTGTGTGTGTGTGTGTGTGTGTGTGTGTGTGTGTGTGTGTGTGCGTGCGTGCGTGCGTGCGTGCGTGCGTGCGTGCGTGCGTGCGTGCGTGCGTGCGTGCGTGTATGCAAGCATGTTTATACCCAAAGTTATTTGAGTGTCCAATATCGACACGGCATGCACAAGAAGTGTGTGTGTGTGTGTGTGTGTGTGTGTGTGTGTGTGTGTGTGTGCGTGCGTGCGTGCGTGCGTGCCTTGCGTGCGTGCGTGCGTGCGTGTATGCAAGCATGTTTATACCCAAAGTTATTTCAGTGTCCGAGATCGACACGGCATGCACAAGTGTGTGTGTGTGTGTGTGTGTGTGTGTGTGTGTGTGTGTGTGTGTGTGTGTGTGTGTGTGTGTGCGTGCGTGCGTGCGTGCGTGCGTGCGTGCGTGCGTGCGTGCGTGTATGCAAGCATGTTTATACCCAAAGTTATTTCAGTGTCCGAGATCGACCACGGCATGCACAAGTGTGTGTGTGTGTGCATGCTCAGGAATTGAGCATACGTCCTTCGTCTCTAACAGGTTCACTGTGTGAGCGCTGGTGCACGAGGAGAGCGTGCACGTGGGGAGCAGCGACCGTGGAGCCATTTAACCGCTCCCCGTGGGCCACGGGCATCAAACGTATCGATTACAGCGCTCGCGTGAAATAGACAAACACCCTCCGCTAGGCTGCACTCGTCCACTCCTCCAACTGTGTCAGCCACAATGTTATGACGAGCCGGCTAACGTGGTGAACGTCTCCCCCTCCTGTGGCGTCTGGCACCGAGGGCCTGGGAGTTGTGGGGTCAAGGCCTTCACATACGTGGACTGTGGTTTTGGATTCTGGCTTTAATTCCTACCTAATTAAGCCTACTGAAGATAGTTTTAGTCAAATTGTGGTGTTTTGTGTATTAAAAAACTGGTTTTGCATGAATTAACTCAAAATGTGGCTTTGGAGCAGAACGACTTTCCTAAAAAAAAAAACTGGTTTTCACTTTTTTTCTGTGAGGTAATCACTGTGCCACCGTGCAAACTCATTTTTAAACTTTGGGGAAAACTTTTCTCGTACAAATGTGATATCTAAGCAAAAAGATATTTTTTGAATTTTTATTATTATTATTATTATTATTATTATTATTATTATTATTATTATTATTATTATTATCGTTATTATTATTATTATTGTTTTTGGTATTAATTATTATTATTATTATTATTATCATTATTTGTATTGTTATTATTATATTGTTATTATTATTATTATTATTATTATATTATTATTATTTTATTATTATTATTATTATTGCCATGATAGATCCCCGTCACCAGTCACTGGTTAGAGAATATTAGCAGATTCTTTATTAGCCTTTATTTTCTTCAGGAGAAACACATTGAAATTAATAATCTCTTTTGCAATTGTGACCTGGTAGAAGTACATACAATGAATTACAATGAATTTAGTGTCTGTAATACTAAAATGTTCTGGAAAAACAAATAAATAGCAAAGGACAAATACATGAAATACAATAAAAGTACAGACACAGAGAGCATATGAAAGATTAAGAAAATAAAGAAAAGATTCTGAAAACCATCAGTTAATTTTGATAGATTGGTTTATAGGCATGACTCCCTCAACCAATCAAATACTTGCTGGGATGGTTTTGGTCCAACACAACAGGAATACCTTCACATTGCCCTCATCAGCTTACCCAGGAAAAGCTGTGCTGACAAAGGAAGCCAACGCTTTGTGTTCCCCCGAGTGCATTCAGAACGAGTCGTTCCCTGCTCATTGTGGCCCGATGGATGCATTCAATTCTTTTCTTTGTTGGTTGTTTTCCTTCTTCTCGAGGACCTGACCCCGGTGTGAATGCTCTGAAATGGCTTATAGAAATTTAAAGTAAACAGATAAACCTGATAATGCCTTGAAACCATTGTCGCGGATTGTAAAGGTATTTGTCAAGTGTGAAATCGGCTACAAAGGAGGAATGTTGTTGAAATGCGGATTTGTTGCTGACAATTCTGTAATTGTTAAAAAAAAAAAATTATTGGGCTTGAAATCCACCAATTAACTGGAAATTGGGGAAATGGCAGAGGTTATTAGGCTGGAACAATTGTTGCTTTCAATTGTCACACACACACACACACACACACACACACACACACACACACACACACACACACACTGGTCACTGACATGAAGACGACTGCCGTGAAAGTGAGACCTGGACAACAGGACACTTTCACTTGAAAAACATTTGGTACAAAGTCGGATCAAACCCACTTGGAGATCTTGTCGGGTTCATCCACACGACGAAAGAAACCATCTTTTTTTTCTCCCCAGCCTTCTCCCAAATAAATTCTGTCCACACGTCACTATGAACACGGCTCAACGCGAGACTTCAGGACATGTAGTACACATGCCAGGCCTGTAGGGGCGCTGTGGATCACCACACACACCAAAACGTAGAAGAAGACAGAGAACATAGACATTTAGAAGTAGAAGCCTGCTATATAATTCTAGTGGTATAGGTCTATGGCTGCGCTCTTCCTGCTGCTAGCGTCATGTAGCTTCTCCAGCTGGATCGGAGCTTGTCGTCCCTGATTGTTGTGGTTATTTGATGACATCACGGATCATGGTGGGGGCAGAAGGGGGGGGGGGGGGGGGGGGGGTGATTACGTCTCCTTTTTTCTACAGATGATCGTCTTGCTGACTTTGCCGTCCACACTCTGGATGGTACGAGCCGGAGTTTTTAAAATTCCGCACTCTGGGACCCGTGTTAAAAAAAAAAAAAAAACGTCTTCACGCTCCTAAAATACACCTCATGTGGACGATCGGCCAAAAACGGCACGTTTAGCTGAACCGGTTCCACGGTGTGGACACACCCCCCCCCCCCCCCCCCCCCCCCCCCCCCCCCTTGTACCCTCCACACAGAAACACACGCAGAGTTTGAACCCGGTGGATTTTCTTCTGGTACAACAAGACCACAGCTTCACAAAACACCAAATGGAGCTCCGATTTCAAATGAAGTACCTCGACAACTGCAAACTTCATCTACATGTAAAGTATCTGCACAGTTGTATCACACAGCGTTGCGACTGAGCTTAGTCACTTTTTATGCCCTTGATAAATAACCGCATCACCGAGCTGCTCAGGCATGTTGCTAAGCACACCGGTTATACTTGCTATTCCAGCGTGGTGGGTGGCAGACTCAGAAAGTCAACCAAAGTGAGAACGCTTGCTGTGATGTGGTGGCATTCGGTGTAACGGAGATCAGTGTGAGAAGACAAGCTTACAGTATCTGTGGCCAAAGACTTTATTCAGTTGACTTCTCATTTCTGGCCCTCTGTTAGTGTGATTTTACTTGGAAAAAGTCTATTTTGCCTTTTTTTTTCCCACAAATCCATCTGTAGCAGCGGTCGCCATGGGAACCGAACCAACTGTCACATGTAAACTGTGTGTATTATGGTTTTTTTTTTAACCTTAAAATGACTAAAAAGAGTCAAAGATTATTATTCTTCAGTGCTTCAGTTGGAGACAGTTCTCGTCTAAAGCAGGAAGAATTTCTCCCGACTAACTAAAGTTCCTTCGTCGAGCCTCTGCCACCACACAGAACACGACATTAAGTGGTGAAACGGTCCCAAACAGTCCCTGCATCTTCATTTGAACTGTCAGAGCAGCACAAACACAGTGTGTTTACTGGAATTCATCCGTGAACAGCTCGTTCAATCAGATGTGTCACTTCTAAACAATAACAGTTCAAATAGGATCTTTCCAAAGCCGCGAGGGGTAAGAATGTTGGTTTAGCCAAATCATTCAGAACAAACAGCATGACTTAAAGTGTGTGGTGCTCGGGTTTTTTTTGGGGGGGGGGTTCTTCACTGGGCCTTTGGAGTCCCCTGTAAACCAACCAATCCAGTGTAAGACACTAAAAAGAAAAGGAGGAAGGATACAGAGGCAGTTGCTCTCACCATTGCACGAGATCTACAAATGCTTTTCAAATGACCTGTTTTCCATCAGCTTACATCGGCCGTGTGTCTCTTAGGCCCCGAGAACACAGAGTTTCAAGTGAGGCATCCGTCTGCCCCGTCAGGATGCTGCTCCAGGTGTGCTCCAGGTGTGCTCCAGGTGTGCTCCAGGACAACCAAACCTAAAGTCAGCCGTATCAGAACCCCGCTACTGCCACAAGGCCATGCACACAATAGACCAGTGTTTTTCAACCACTGCACCGCGGCACACTGGTGTTTCCACGAGATCTCGTCAGGTGTGCCGTGGGAAATTATCCAATTTCACATTTTTTCCTAAAAATCATTTGCTCTCACAGTCGCTGTCAGCTGTGAGAGCAGTGTGTTGCAGAGTTATCATGTATAAATGCTCTTCGCCACTAGAGGGCAGCACAGAACTTTGCCGGTGAAATGTAAAGTGACAGGCGTCAGTGTGGTTCATCTCCACCTCCTGCTACCATCTTGTATCAAAGTACTGTGTCAGTGACAGTGATGGAGAAGTTTTTGAAAAGGAAGAATGTGAACCAGGATCTCAGCTCTTCATCCATCAGGTCCAGGTTTCACACTGAGGGAGGCACTATTAAAAAAAAGACATTGGGAAATACTTTTTTTTTTTTGTATTATTTGATTCCTGTTGATAAAACTTTGATGATAATGACTTTATATTGTTAATAGAGACTACAGAGTTTCACATTTTAACATTTTCGGGTGGTGGTGTGCCTCTAGATTTTTCAAAACAAAAAAGTGTGCCTTGGCTCAAAAAGGTTGAAAAACACTGTTATATAGGGCCTGAGAACAATGAACCGGGACGAGGGGAGGGGGGGGGGGGGGGGGGGGGCTACATGCTATACTGCACCTGGGGCAGCGTCCAAAGGTCTACTTGCCTGAAGAGAAATAGAAACTTAGACAGGGAGGAAGATGTCCATGCTATTTCACCAACTTCACCAAGTGGCACAATCGAAGGTTCAATCGAAGGTTTATGGTGCTATCCGGGCAAAAAAAAAAAAAAAAAGGTGACAGACATGAACGTGTTTAAAAGAAATCTGTTATCTTTTGTTGTAATTGTTGAATTGATTTAGGAGTGTACAGCCAGTACAATGCCATTGTCATGAGATTTTGGGGTTTAAATTCAACAAGAATATCAAAGCAAACCTTGATGTGAGGGTAAAGTTGAAGGTATTCCCTCAAACAGTTCATCTGCACTTCCTTTTTAATGCAGCCGGTTCTTCTTACGAGAACAGATAAAAGATATTCCGGCGGGTCCCGGTGAGCGTTAGTGTTTCTGAGAGTTCTTTTTGTTGTCGTTTTTTTTTTTTTTTTTTTTTTTTTTTTTATTGTGGAAGGTTATTCAAAGCATGCAAATCTGAATCAGTGTTTGTGTACTCGAAGTCGTGTTTGGACAGCTCCTGCAGAGTGCATGAACTCTGGTTGGTGACATAAGAATAACCCTATTGTGGCCACTCCATTGCTCAACGACACACACACACACACACACACACACACACACACACACACACACACAAGGAGCCCGGCATGACCACTTAATCCCCCTCAGTCCCCACTCTCCACACTACGACGCTCCGCACTCACTGTTTGCCCTCACCACCCGCTTCTTTCCCGCCCTTAATCCCCCTCTTTCCCTCTCTCTTTTTCTTTTTTTTTTTTTTTACCTTTCCCTCCTCACTTTCACTGACCTGTCATCTCACCATCTGATCTCATCTGCCCCCTCTTATAAGGTCACCTCTCCACTGCTGTACTTTCTCAGGGAGAAGGGGGCAGCGCCAGGGCCCCCTTTCTCTTTGATTCATCACTCCATCGGGAGGTGAAGGGCCCGAGTGTGTGAGGTGACACACTGGATTAAGGGGTTGCATTCAGTCTAGATGTGGGGTCATCCACGGGGGGTTCTTGAGGGTGGGGGGGGGGGCCATTTTGCGGATTGTCGCCCACTGATCTGTCACGGCCAGCCAAAACACATTTCAAAGCCTCCTTTTTTTTTTTTTTTTTATCCACCCCAGCGCTCTCCACAGGCAACACACTCGTGTGAACCGCATGAGCGTGTACAAGCACGTTCACACAAACTTTTTTTTTAACAGAGTCAGCTGGGGTCTTGGAAAAACCAGTCCAGGACCCAGTTTGACCATTGCGTCTGAAAACTGGACCTACAAAGTGAAGTTCGGACGTCCAAAGAACCCATTGTCAACATTCTGATTTTTTTTCTTATATGAAACACGATGTTCATCACTACATTTTTCTTTATCGTATCATAAAGTCTTCAACTTGTTCCTGCTTCCAAATTGTTCCAGAAACATAATCTTTGTAATGGGTATATCACACACATTTCACTTCATATTTATATATATATATATATATAAAACATTCTGATCTTTATCTTCAAACCTTCCATCGTTCTTCGTGTCGTAGATTCAACCAGGTGCTGGGAAACCACTCTCAGAGATTTGGATCTATATAGACATCAAAGTGTCACACAGATTTGTTCCACTGCGTAGCTCCGATCTGAATCTGGCGTTCCACCACGTCCTCCTGAAGACGCTCTGTTGTACCGACCCCTGGTGACCGCAGAGGCTGTCTGGAGTCTGGAGAACTCATCGTGTTCAAGAAGAGGAATGCGAGACGATTGGGGCTTCGTGACACTGCGTTATCTTGCAGGAAGTGGTCATCAGAAGATGAAACTGTGTGCCCATCAGGTAGTCAGTGTGGGTTTTAAACACACTACTGTGTTTGAACAACAGCATGTTCAAGCTGGTACGAGGCAAGAAAGGATCACTTTTCTTGGTTCAAACACATTCTGAACCGACCGTCTGAACGTGGAAGCAGAAAAATCCCAAATCCTCACAATCCGATGCCATTTTAATTCTATAGCACTAAATACAACAAAGTTATTTATCAAAGCACTTTTACAGAGAAAAAACCAACAATTCCACACGAGCAAGCGGAGGAAATAGAGGAGCAGGAAAAGTCTCTTTTTAGCATCATGAAACCTGCAGAACCGGACTCAGAGCTGGAGACTTTCTGCTTTTCTGGTCGGGATTCATGGATGGAAGAAGAGAATAGGGGAGGACAACCGGATATTTTTTGTAACACCTTCTTTTAGGCAGTTTTGGTGAGCTTGACATGTTCAGAGATGATCTTTTACAAACATTCATAGCATTAGCATTCTTTGCTAACCAGCCTCACGAGCCTCCATGTACTGCTTCCCACTGGATATGTCCTCAGTTACACACCTTTCCCTGGAAAGCCAACAGACGGTGTGTGGGTAAATCCCAGCACATCACATGGTGGTGAAATACTAACAAACCTCGAACATGCTGCATTTAAAGTCCTTCAAATCACCTTTCTTCCTCATTCTGACGCCGGTTGAACTTCTGTCGCTCGTCTTCGCCATGTCAACATGCACAAACAGATTGGCTCGTCGCCACGTGGATCGCTAATTTGCATAAACCCGCAGTTGAGCAGGCGTTTCAAATGTTGAGGCCAAAGAGTTTAGAATATGTTTCTGGACAGACAATTAGGTCGACAGCTACTTTGCCGATTGAGAAAGAGACACGACCACAAGGCTGGTTTTTGGAAGAGGATGGTGAAAACATTCCCGAGGTCAAAGGTGACTCTTTTTGGAATACTCTTTATTTGTGCTTAATATTGTCAGATCTATGGATGAACCAATACCAGTATTGAGTATTAGGTCTAATACTACACACAACCGGGTGTGTATTAGGGTCCTTTCACATTTAGACCGTCCAGGACTTCGTTCACGTGGGAGGAAGAAGCCCAGATTTTTCACACCTTCATTTGGTTCGGTTTGCGCTCGAGCAGCACTTTTGGGAAAATGTCACACAATTACAACAGCTGCTCATTTGGGGATGCTTGAAACAAGCGCTGAGCAGACAGGAAGTGAAGAAAAAAACACTGCTCATTGATTGGTCCAGACCAAAAGCGGAAGTCCCGCCACTTGGTGGCTAGGCTAATTAGCTCGCGGCGAATTCGTAGCCACAAACAACCGCGATATATATGTATTTTTGGTTCTGATTCGATTTGTTTGCTTGCTACCCAGAATGCATTGCGCTCTACGTCACGTCCTCTCACCCCGACCGCTGGAAAGACTGTTTGTAAGCAAACCAAGAGAGATCGCTCGTTAGATCTGAGTCAGTGTTCATGTGAACGTTAGAAATCAACCCAAGCATTTTTTTTTTTTTTTTCCCAAGAATCTCCCTGAAGAGAACTCTGGTCTGGATCAAACAGGAAAATGCGAATGCGCCCTTACATGACGTCGTCCACGAACAACTTCAGCAGCAAGCGTACAAGAGAAGACGAGCGACGTCCACAGTTCGGAGATTTTTTCGTCAGACAGACTGTAAATGTTCTGGCAAAATATCGAGAGGAGGTGAAAGATACTTCATACAAACACTAGCAACTTCATCAGCAGAGATATTCGGACGAGTAGATTTGGCCTGATGCTACATGCTACATGCTAAAGAGTTTTAGGGCTCACACACCAGCAATGTTACATGCGAAACATGATTAAAGTATCATATGGAGTATGAAATGGGCTTCAAGGCATTTAATAAGTACTTGTATAAGTACTCCTTTAAAGAAAATAAAACTTTAAAAAGTGATATTGGTGCATCCCGAGTCAGGTGTGTATGCGGTTGCGTCGGACCAGACCTATTTTGTACACCAGGTGTTGTTGTATCTCTCGTACTTGCAGAAAGTGCTTTGCTCTACTAGTGTCCTGACCTTTATTTTTATATACCTGTGTTTTTATAGCCTCTGTATTGCATCATCATTGGTTTCTTGGACTGAATCCTATCTAAATCTGTTTACTGTACACGATGAGAGCACTTCAGAGCCTTCCCTCACACCACCAATCTACAAGTCCTCCTCCTCCTCCTTACTTCCTGCCCTCGGTTGTTCAAGCAAGCCTGAGACGAATTGAAGAGAGAACGAGAGCTATTTCGGAAATAACGACACTCGCGCAGTCGTGTGTCTATCCATTGCACTTGCACACATTTACGTGTGTGAACGTCCCATAGCTTTTCCGGCTGATGAAAATAGCGGAGGATGAATCGGTGCCCACTGAACAGTGTCCACCTGAAGCCGACGTATGGTTTCGTTTGTCTGGATTTCTCCAACGTTCAGGCTGGCGTTTTTCGCCCACTGTCTTTGTGCGTGGGTTTATTTTAAGCTTGTCCACATGTACTCGCAGTGTGTGTGTGCACGTGCGCGTGTGTGCATGTGGCTTGTGGCTTAAAAGGGCCCTGGCGTACTTAAAGGTGCATTACAGGTCTCAGGCTAATCCACAGTGATAGCTAAAGTGCTCTGTGTCAACCATGGGAGACCGTGCGTGTGTGTGTGTGTGTGTGTGTGTGTGTGTGTGTGTGTGTGTGTGTGTGTGTGTGTGTGTTTATGAAAGGCTGTTTTTATGGGAGAGGGTTTGGGTGAAATACAGCGTGAGATGTGTCCACCGTACACATTATTCAGCATAAATGTTGTATCGGGCCACAAGTCTCCCGGTGTTCGTCCGTACAATGGCTCGTGGAGACGAGAGGTTGGGAAGAAGGCGGCGAGAGTTCACGAGAGGACGTCGTCGGGGAGGGAGGTGAGGTGGGAAAGAGAGAGAGAAAGAGAATGGACAAAAGCAGACGGGAGACAAAGTGCGGGATGAAAGGGCTGCGGTAGGATAGTGGAAGGTTGAGAACTCAAGGACCATTGTGTGCCCAGAGAAGCCTTTCGATGTGTTTTTTTTTAACACGGCTTTGACATTTATTATCCGCATTCCTGTGCTTTTTCTCTACTTTCTCCTCCCGTTTGTTGCACGTCGATACGCCGTGTGTGTTAAGCGCCTGTTGTCTACGCCACCTGAAGGTGTGTGAGCATCCAAATGCATACTTGCACAGACGATGTATGTATGTAGTGTAAATTTGCCTTTGACTGCGGGATGTTGACAGTTTGTGGCAGTGCGCCACTGGTTGTGTTTTGTGTGCAGCCTGAATGTACATTAGCATTACTATATAGACTGCTTACTGCAGCCGACTCATTCATAGGACTGTCTGCCGCATCCCGGATTCAGACTTGTGCCACGACTCAGACTTTTAATTCAAGACATATCAGTATTTTAATTGACAACATTTGATGATAAATTAATATCATAATATACTAAAGCATTTATGTTTAAATAAATCTCCATTGCGCAGTAAAGAAGAACTGGAACTTGTGCAACTTCAGTATTTACACGCTAAATAAAAAAAAAACGTGCATGTAACTCAGGTGTTCAACTGCCAGTTGTTTGTGGGCTGTTGGTTCATTTAAAGGCTTCTCTGATACAAACGGCAGCACCGGTTCCAGATATCACCTCGAACATATCGGGATGTGTGAAAAGCGTATCCTTTGCCATCGATTCTACATTGAAAGTTGTTTTTTTTTTTTTTTTTTTTAAATATAAGGCGATTGAATAGCATGTCTACAAAGGTAAAGTGGGACTAAAATCCAACTTGACTCTCATCCTCTACTTCATCATGATGCACGGTGTATAAAGTAAATCATATTTTGGGAGGAAATTAAAAAAAACAATCCTTCAATCGACATTGTAATTGACATGAGTCACAGGACTAGAACAAGTCCCACTGACGCCCCGTTTACACTGAACCTTCAGGTGAAAACACATCGGTTTTGCGTTTCTGTTAAGTATTTACACAGCGACGTGTTAAAAATGGCATCCGTTTAGACGGAAATGGCAGAAATTCTAAAAAAAACCCACCATGTAGTTAGTATGTCAGGTCACGAGGTGGCGCTGTTGGTTGTTTTTGCAATGAATAAAAACAACAACACACGTGTGCAGAGAACAGTACGTCATAAACGGACATTCGTGTGTGCAGACAACTGCACAGTAGCGACATTCTCACTGTTTCCACGGAGACGACAGTTGTGGCATTTTCAAAAAGTGTCACCTTGGGAGCTCGGGCTGCTCCGGACACAGTTGTGTAAACAAGACACAACAGAAGTTTAGCATTTTTCACTTGAAAATGTGTTTCCTTGTAGACGAGGCCTGAATGAAATCGTGTATTAAAAGTCGCAGTACTTTAGGCCTTTTGTTGGGAGTGTACTGTTATCGTTTCTCTGCTGATGTGTACTTCAGTCTGCCACCGCTTTGCACTTGGTCCATAACGTTCGACCGATCAGTTTCACATTTCTTCTCGAGCATTAACTGCCTCAGTTCCATTTTTTTTTTTTTGGTTTGTTTGTTTTTGAAATCACTGAAATTTGCTGTTTCCAATATCATTTGACTTTGAAATCGTGTTCTCCCGTTGGAGGCTATGCAACCCAAAGGTGACGCCATTATGGAAATGAATTTGAGTCTTAAGTGATTGGAATTGATCAGCAGACGCGCGGCGGTGGGAACGAGAACCGACCGAGGAACACGGCGCATGGATTTAGTTTATACATTCTTGCACTCCTACTCACACATTTACATTTCAGGGATGAAAATACTAATTTTCTCTCCCTATTTAGCATATGTGGATGCATTTTATTCACAGTACATACATATATATATATATATATATATCTATATAGGCAGGGAAATTATGTGTGGTATGTGCACGTTTGTACATTTGAGAATAGAAGTGTTTGTGAGGCCTCGTTTCGCAATCTCAACTTTATGATACTGGTCAAACCCAAAATGCGTATATATGGTTTTCTACAAAGGTTTTGAGCTGTTATTAGGGGATAAGCTTACAGACCAAACTATTTCTATTGTCCTTTTGTGAAAACTGGCTTGTCGAAAGAGAGCTTGTAGACTTTTTCCATATCGAGAAGTGACCGTTGGGTTGAGCTCAGCTGTGATGGATGAGGTTAACGATAGAGGGTTAGGAAACGCAGTGAGTCAGTGGGTGGGCCTCACAAGTCACGCTGTATGAAAGTGTGTGTGTGTGTGTGTGTGTGTGTGTGTGTGCACAGGGACAGGGCTGTGGAGGTTAGCCCGGGCTGCAGCGGTGGCGAAGACCTATTTTAATTCTTAACTAGATGTCCATGATTTATTAATCTGCGTTTGAAATAACAATTACCGTGTCAGAAGGGATCAGGCCAAAGCCTTAATTGCAATGGAAAACACACTTAATATGGAACTTGCCCCGACCAAAGCGCACGCATGGCGTCCCCGGCAGACCCCCGGAACACATCTCTGCCTCCCTCCGCATCCGTGACTGTGCATTATACAGTATGTATGTAAATCCGAGCATGAATGTCAATGCCGCTCCCGTGGCAACATCTCAACATGAACCTTTGTACCCTCCTGTAAACGTGCGGCTGCATTATTATGTGTCAAATTAACAGAATTTTTTAATTGGTTTTGCGCGTTATTATACCAAACAGCCGAGGTTTGGTGTCTCCGATGTGTCTTTTTTTGCATCGCCTCAACAGAAAGATTGGAGTTTCTCGTCCCCCGCGGACATTGACATTGAATCACCTCACATGAAAATAACTAGGAAAAGCAAAAACTTCCAAACTTCCTTTTCCAAAGTCCGAGATGTCCATTACTTTTATTGAATTGGGACCGTCACATTTATTACTTTACACAATACTTTGATAACGAATAATCTCTTCAAGACTTGCCGTCAGATGGGAGCAATTATTCCTAATTAGATTTGTTGGGCGATATTCAGACTATCCCATCTATCTATCTGATAAGAAGTCTTCCCCGGCTGATATTAACTGCAGCGCGGGTTGAACGACATGCACACGTCGTTGATACGCCGCCACATCTCCAACACACTGCTTCTGCACTCCATGAAGTTTAGCAAATGTGTAAAACATTTCATTCTTCATCAATAATTCCAAGTTATAGAGTTCATGTGAACAGGGAACCATGATATGGTTGATTCTTATCAACGTTGGTGTCCAATGGCTGTTTGCCTCAATGAAAAGAGACAAAATTACCCTGTAAATAAAATGAATATTTTGGTTTTGGCAGGAAACCAATTAAAAAAGTTAATCATGAATATCTATAATTTAGAATTATGTGGAAACGAATCAGGTTACACTTACTATTACAATTGATTAATGTAAATTAAAAAAATGTAAAAGCCTAAATTCAAGGCACTGAATTTGATATCATGGCAAATTACCGCGTAGTAATGCGAGTACTTATTGAATGCCATGAAACCTAATTAGTGGCGTCCGAATGATGTCACAAAATACCGACGTCTTTTACGAGTACTCTGTTCCTCACCGGACCGGACACCGGATACTGGCATCGGCACAACCCTGTAAAATAGAGCCAGACACCATGTGGGCACTTTTCATTCGTCGTACTCTCCACTTATGGAACATATGGATCATTTCCTAACATTTTTTACTGACCATAACACCAACGGGACGAGGAAGAAAAAAAAAAAGCTGTATTTGGGCCATTAAGTTGATGCGTCTTCGCGCGGTCGCCGTTGAACGACCGCGTCCTAGCGTAGCCTTAGCGAGTGTCTGCTAATGGCATGTGTAATGAGGCTGACCTCGTCTAATTTGAGGAACCTGTTAAGTGACTCCGGTGATTTTAAAAGGTAATCTCCATTAAAAAAAAAACGTGTGAAGCCGGGAGGAGGTTTTGGGCGACGGGCACGTGAAGGAGGGAGGCGGCGCTTTTGGGAGTCGGCGCTTTTAAGAGTTGGAAGAAGAGACTTTTCAACGACTCGCTCGTGACGTATCACAGGTCTGTATTATCCACACTCTGTCACGGAGAGTCCACGGAGGAATGTCTCCACTTTAAAAAAAAAAAAAAAAAAATAGGAATAGAAGCGTTCGCCTGCTTGCTTTTCTGTCACTCGTTGCTGTACTGCAACACACACACACACACACACACACTCGGAACCCCCCCCAAATACCCCCTTTCCTCTTCTCATAACTCTCCTTTTTTTTCTGTCTCTCCTCTGTCTGCACTTCTGAGGGAATTCTCCATCCATCTAATTCCCCTCCTGGTTCTTTTATATTGAGGCTGGGCCCCGCTCGTATTCCATGTCAAAGGCTTTCTCTTTTATTGAACATCAAATCCTCTGTGTCTCGCCTGGCGCTCTCTCTCTCTCCTCTCCCCCTGCTCAGCGCCATGCATATTCAGGAGCCGGCGGCCGCGCTATAAGGCCGCGCTAGCCCTCCAAAATCCGTGATTGTGGGCATTAGCGTTGCAATAACACTTCATGAATAGCCGGCACGCTCTATATTTAGGTGTTAAGTCGACTGCGCAGTAGCCAAGATTGCGGGTGCTAGGAGGGGAAGGCATTCTTCCTCCTCTCTGCTGATGTTCTTTGGTTTAATTCTATCTGTGTCTGTTTCAGAAGCCCCCCCCCCACCCCCCCCAGCTTGGCTCCGGAGGCGGTGTCTCTCGGTGTCCAAAAAGTTCCAGCAGAGCTCGGGATGTTTTGGCGTTACAGGAGCCGCCCCACTGCGACTCTTTGCATACTGATTTAAGCTCCACCGCTGACTTCAGTCGACGACGCTGCCGCGAGTCAGGCTCTAATACCCTCGGCTCGCTTGTTAGAAAGAAAAAAAAAAAACAACACGTTGGAGATAATGTCGGTGAAAAGGGGGAGTCGAGCGCTTTTCTACGAGCCGTTAGCCGGCTAGCTAAGGTACGTCTTGTATGTTACATAATCGCATTCATTTGTTGCTTCTATAGTGTAGTTCACCTCCATGTCTGTGTTGTTAAAGATAGATTCATGGGTTTATAGATAAATAGGAAGAACCTCAAAAGCTGAGCATGTAGATAGAGTTTCTGCTTTCACTCTTTTTTTTAGAGAATCAGTATTTAAAGGGTTGTAAATGTACTTTGTGTCAAATAATCCCCATGAACCTAACTTATACTTTGCTAATAAAAGGAAAGATATATTGGAAATGTTGTGGCAATATTTTATTGATTACGTTGAAAAACAAACAGATATTTTGTCCAAAAAAATATTTGTTATTTTTTTAAAGGGAGGAGTTACCCAGAGTATTATCCGGCCGAAACAGCTTCTTCTTCAGAGATGTGGCCTCCAACACACCCTGCTCAGACACACAACACACACCACACACACACCACACACACACTAAAGACTGTGTGAAACCATACACAGTGTAGGACTGTCCTACACAGCCAGCAAACTGTCACAACGCACTACTGGTGTTTACTTTTTACTACTGTTTTACTACATATTTTTTTGATTTATGTATATTTGTTTATAAGGACAAGTCATGGGTAATTTTACTATACATTGTGTGATGACAATAAAACGTTTCTGAATCAGATTTTGATTCTCTCTTTATTCCATCCATCCATTCATTATTTCTTGGATCTTAAAACAAAGCTCTTGATTTTTTTTGTATTTTGATTTTGGCAGTATTTCTGCCATAGATTATTTTCACGTTACAATATAGATTTTTTTTTACATTATTTGTGTACCATTGATTGTTGAAGAAATGAATTCACCATATAGGGCTCGCCAAATTTTCCATTCAAACCGAAGATACGTCGAATACATAAAATTGCGTCTTTCCGTGAACTTCAAGCTTCAATTAAGTATCTTGACGCACGCACAATCGACCGGGTTGTTTTTGAGAATTTAAATATTAGCCTAGCCAAAATGGCATATTCAAATCGCAAACCAAACCGAGGGTTGTGAGGGTTCGCCATTTTTCCTCTAGTCCTGCGTCGTTACGTCCAGGATTGTCCACCTTTGGAGCGTCGTCATGGCGCCGGCCAATGGTGTCCATTAAAGTTTTCCATTGAAACGTGGACTGAGACTGGTTGGAAGTGGATCTGCATTTACTGAAGTTGAAATCATTTGCTCAATCAATCCAAACCCCCCTGGACCTTTTTTTTTTCTTTTAAAGTGTTGTTTTAAATTAATAGTCCCCGTAGTGTGCAGTTATTTTTTTTAACTCACAGTACCAACACTTGTCTACCTCTGGTCTGGACGCCTTGTCGGTGTCGGTTCCCCCACAACCTCGCGGTTCAAACGGAAAAACGAGCAAATGTAAATCTTTAAACTTGGCCCTGTGGAAACATGAACAGAATTAATATAGCAGGATTCTGCTCTTAAGAGGTTCCCCATTCATTCTAATAAAAGTGTCTCACCTGGTACATTACCCACAAATGGTGGGAGAAGCTTTATAAAGCTTTTCCCATTTTAGGGCCCGCAGAAGTTGCCATTTAAAAAACCCTCGCCGACTGCCGGCTCACTCCGTGTGCCAGTGAACGGAGAAGAAAGCAAAGTATTTATGCACCTCTTTAAAACTTTAAAAGAAACTGTGGATATACGCTGCCGACTTATTGGGTTTAATATGCTATAATTGTCCTCTTATATTATAATACATTATTATGCACACATGAATGGTTTTATTATCTTCATAAATTTCCTAATTTCCCCAGGCAGCGCGCACGGAGCCTATTCCAGGCCTGTGACAGTAAAGTAGATTCTCTCCAGGCGAATCTGGGTTGTTTGTTGCACATTGTTCTTTACCACAGTCTGGAGGCTGCAACCAAAGAAGTTGAATAAAATGATTTTTCTGTTGACACCCTGTGAATCGCAGCGCTGACAGCTCAGCTTGTGGGTTAACTTGCCAAAACGTTTGGCTGAAATCCCACATTTGCAACCAGATTTCATCTCTCGCGGCACACTTTAGCTCGCACTGATCCCCGAGTGCTCTCCACACTACCGCCGCCACTTGATCTCGCTTCATTTGCTTCAAGTTAAGAAAGAAACGCTTGTTTGATTTAGCAATAAAACGCGATTGCGCCGCGTCAGAGTCAACAAGTATGTTGAATTGTGGTTCTCGTTTGGTGACGTGTGTCGTCACGAAACGTTGACGTGTTTTGGGAAAAATTTTGGATTTTCAGAGAAAGTGTGGAGGAATTAATGGACCTTCGGTCTCGATCTTCACCTTATTTTAACAATAACTTGCAGCGGCTCCATGAAACCCACGCCAGTTGACTTTAGCGTGATATTTTCTGTCTCCAGAGGCTCAAACATGACATTTATTCAGAGGCAGGTCGGCAAACCACCACAAAACAACACGCACGTACACTTCGGGGCAATTCACGGTCACCAATCTACACGTTTTTTTGGGACTGTGGAATTAAATCATGGCCCTCGAGAAACTCCAGGAAAAGTCAAGCCACACCACAATCAAGACGATTCTCACTTCTTACCCAGAGGTCAGAGCGTCAACCGCTAACCCATGCCAATGCATCGACCCGTCTCTCTTCCTTTGAAAATGAATTGCTTTTTACACTTTTGTTTTAGATAATGTAGGAACTTTATGAACCAGGGCAGGGTGAAGAACGACGGAAAGTGAGAGCTCAAGTTGTTCATGATGTGTTTGTACGATTTAATTGGGAGTTTCTGCGGCGACGCTTTCGCTTTGATCCGGGCAACTGGAAACAGAACTTTTTCAAAACGCTTCAACTCCAAATGCAGTTTTTCTGAAGCGCTTCTCCTGCACACCACAGTGCATAGTTCTTCTGCACATGCTCAGTAGAGACGATAAGACCAATGTTTCCTCCAGTGTCGTGACTCCCCGTCCAGATTCTCCTGGGACTTGGTACTTTTATTTTGACAGTCACTATTATAACAATGCTGCTTGTTCCTCTCTCCATACAAATGTCCGTGTTCTCCCATTGTTGACGTTTATAGCGACACACTCAGGATCGAATCATTGCACAACATCGAGGCACTTCAACATACATTTATACAGCACGATCAAAAGTTCTGAATTCTTCTAAGTATATGTCGTCTGTGTCTCACTTCCTGTGTATTTCACCATCCCTCGGCATATTCTACCAGTGCGCCTTGTCAAAATATTGTTGTAGTCTATTCCCACTGTTTTCTGGCCCCGCTTCAGGTCCCATCTCATCTGATGCTATATGCAGAGAGAGAGAGAGAGAGAGAGAGAGAGAGAGAGAGAGGCACAAACTGGACCTGACTGGAAATAACGGGAATCCTGAGGTGGCAAAGAGAGGAACAGCACATCTTAAAGAATGGGATTAACCCAGATTAAGAGAGTGCCGCGAGAGGGGGGGGAGACAGGGACGTGGATGTGACGCTGATTTAGAAACCTCAGGTATAAAGGGAGGAACCAAGTGAGGAAAGGACAGAAAACAGAAGAAAATCAACATGGAAATGTTGTACGTCTCTCAAAAAAAATACAAAATTGAAGAGCAAGGATGAGAAGCAAGACATTTTTTTTTCTTTTTTAGCCAGAAAAAAACTGTATGTGAAAAAAAGATTAAAAAAAAAAAATTACAGGAAAATCAATCAAAATGCAAGTGAAAAGTTTTAGAAAACTCTCCATTTCCAGAGAAACATCAGGGACACTGACAATGATGCCGTTCGAATGACAGGTGCTGTCGCTCAACCTAATGTCAAACCAGCATCTGAGCTTCAAGACTCCGTCAGGAGACGAGAGAGACCACAGGGAGGCACAACTACATTTCAATGTATTGAAGAAAATAGGAATGATACACTGAGTTTTCCAGAGCTGGAAAGTTCCCTCTTCTTCTTCTTTCATCAGCGTTTTACTTCACAGCAGCATTTCTGAAAACGGTAGTGTAAATGTGAGGGGGGGGGAGGGAAGGCAGAATAAAAGCATGGATAAAAAGAGGAGGAAAGGCAGTGGTGAAAATATTAGAGGAGAGAAGACTGAGGAAGAACGAATATAATAATGTGGAAAGAAGAGAAAAGTAGAAAAAAGTGGAAAGAGATGAGAAGAACGGAAGGAGAGGGAAGTGTACAGGGCAACTGCTATTTCAGTACATTACTGCTTATTGTGTGTGTGTGTGTGTGTGTGCGTGGGTGCGTGTGCGGTGATGTTGTGACGGCATCCAGCAACCTGGCATGCCTTTTTAATTCTTCTGAGTAAATAATGCATCCGCCACATTCCATAATTTATGTAAGTGGACATGCAATCAGTTCAGATTAGCGTGCACGGCGCCCCCCGTGCGCACGTACGCGTGCACGTGTGAGTGTGTGTGAAGAGATTGCTAAAAACATGACAGGTCACTGACTTTCCCTCTCCACGGAGCTCTTTTTCCCCACTTTGTCTCTGTTAAAGGAGCAGCTCACCTTTTTTTTTTTTTTTTGAATCCGTCTTTTCTAATCTGAGTTTAGGGAGGAAGTCCAGTGGAGTGTTTGAGTGGCTTTTACAGATTATGTGTACACAGTATGCAAACTGTGTAAATCTTGTATTAAAACCAGATTAATATTAAGAGTCTGTATCGAAATGTTAAAATCAGAAATGTTGATTAATTTTGGATGTGCGACTCAAACTATAGATAGAATGTATAACATCTCACATGAAGACAATTATAATCACATTGCAGTCAAAGGGATGCAGGATTCTCATGCTGAGATGCATTTAGATTAATTTTGCCTCTAAAAATCGGACTAAATGTCTTTACTTTCTAAACTTTCCCCAATAATGTTGTGTCCTCTCCGTCTGTCTCGTGGTATCAACTCGTCAACGGCATGTCCGCCGGATGTCTGATATACTGCGGCCGTGAGAGGGAGTTAACCCTTTGCATTCACTTCACATGTCAGTGGTCATATTGTTCTGGCTGATCACGTCGCCGTGTTTTCGCAGTGCTGCCGTGACGCATTATCTGCACAGTCAGCACTGCGCTGCTTCATCTGATGCCGTCTGAATGAATAATCCACCCATGAAGCTCCGCCGGCGGCGCGTCAGGTAAAAGGAGGAAGATGCTCTGTAATCTGGACGTTAGCTGCTTTTTGAAAGAAACACGAAGCGGCAAGATTTTTAATTAAATTCAATGGCTAAATCTACTCGGTCTAATCCGTTGTGTCGTCAAGAGGCGATCACGTGGCATGAAGAGAAACATCTTGTTTGTCACCTTTCCACCTGTAATATATATCGAGTAAACGACTGCTAACGATATTTGCGAATCACTTCTGAATTCGTCTCCCTGCTCGAACATTCACTTGTAATGTCAGAGCCATTGTATTGTGGTAACAAGCAACTATCTCTTCACCACCCACCTGCTCTGGTTTTAACACATGCCCCCGGTGCCAGAGCTAACAGGCGGACTATAAACGAAGGAGGGGGTGTTATAAATGTGAATATGACTCAAAGTTATGATCAGAGGCTCCCAAATGAAAAAAAACACAAAAAAAAACAAGTTACCTTTCCAATCCAGTGTTTGTTTTAGGGCATACTTTTTTTTTTTTAACTATATATGAACTGTATTTAATGGGAAGGTTGAAGAACATTCCTAAGTGTCCAAACCTGGACCTGGACACCAAACCCCCCCCCCTTTGGGACTACGATTCCAAACACACGTTGACTAACTTTGTTTGGTGATCACCGTCCAGGTTCCACGATCACCCAGGACAACTCCAGTCCTGTCTTTTCGAGAACCACGCCTGTACTCTGACCGGCAGGTCAATCCAAAGGTAATTGTGTTTTGACGCCTCTCGTTCTGAACACATTTCAAAAGTCACCTGGTGCGATCGCGTGATCCGACCCGGTGGCGTCCAAACCTCCGTTCCGGTACGTTCCATGCGGGTGACTTGCAACGTGAAAGCCACATTCACAAAAGCACTCGGTGAGTCGAGTGTGTGCCCCCGTCAGTCTGCGTCGAGGAGTCCGGCCAGCTTTGACTATCACACTTCAAATCACTGAACAATTTCCAAACCGACACCAACCGCTCAACACTCTTCAGCCTCGGCGTTACTCCCTCCCTCCAGCCTTTTTTTCTCCCACAGCTCTTTCCAGGTCCGTTCCCAGAGATGGCTCTCACATCGGGCATTTGATTTAATCCAGACCAAATGCTAATAGGGCTGTTTGGTCGCTGGCCATCTGCCTGGGCTGCCGGTCAACTGTGGCAAGCTGTGCCGAGCTGCGCCGTGCCGGGCCTCCCTGCCAAAGTCTGAGCTGCCCAGAGACCACTTCATAACCAGAGGACACTTCACGGCCAGTCCTCCACACTTACTGGGAACAGACTCCGCGGGCTGCTAATGTGAGCAACGGCGGTCTTTTCAGGATTTCCAGGGCAGCTTGTCCATCTCTCACTCCTACGCCATTAAAAATCCCTGTGAGATGATGTCTTGTAGTAAACTGAGCATTTGGCCGTCACTCGTCGTTAGCTCTGAACAACTATTTATCCGAGGAGTCAATTGAGCTTTCTACGCAGTCGGCGGAAGCCGCTCACGACTGCAGGCCATTGACGGGTCCTGGTCGGGGCGCACACCGGCATGAGGAGGTATAATGCTCGTTCATTAGTGACACGTGTTGATGATTTACCGCCATTGACCAAACAAAAGGACTTTTAGCCTCAATTGGACGTTGGACTGCGCTCGCAAACCATGTTGGCGAAGCTTTCCGTGGCCATTCATTGGACCTGGAGACACCTGGCATTTGTCTTCATCTGAAGACATCTGCACATTATTTCTTCATCTAAGGACACCCGGTCATTGTTCCTTAAGCAGCCATTACGTTTTGGGCCTCGCTGCTGCCAAGCGTTACATTAATCCCGCAAACTCGTCGATCCATTGCAGAATGATGCTCTTATTAAATGTTTTGTTCCCATTTTGTTTTATTTTGACAGATGATTTGCGGTCCGTCATTCATGCATACGCGTTTGATAGGTTTTGTGTTGCTTGTATGCACAGGTGCAAAAAGGTGACGAGTGGAGAACCGGGCTCTTCGTCCGTCGGTGCTTTTAGCACACATCTCTTTTTCTCTTCAAACCAACTCTCACCTTGACCTTATGGCAGAGGCTGTCTCTCCAGCACTGCCAGCCAATCTGCAAAAGCTCCAGTCCGGGGGAAAAAAAGAAAAAGAAAAATGTGTGTTTTGCACTGAAAATAGATCTCCAACTGTTCTTGTTTCATTCAATATGCAGAACACTGAGTCCGTCCTCAGAGAGATGGAGAGCTGTGCATCTTTTGTGTTTGTTGTGTTGGCCGGGTAGTGGGTGGGTGGGTGTGTGTGGGGGGGAGGGAGGTATCTGTGCTCACATAGCCCCGTCTTTTGTGTATTTTTTCTTTCCCTTGCTTCTCTCCACTCCATCTCTCAACCTTGTCCTCATTATCCATTCTCCTCCAGCATAATGGTGCAAGGGTTGTTAAACTTCTTCAGCCCAGGAACCAAATTTAGAAAATCCAGTCTTAACGCAGGGATCCGGTTTAATGACTAGTAGGTAGTTTATGGCAGAGACTAGTATTCCAGACCACTGTGGGACTCGCAGGCGGGCTCCACATCCGTCTCGGGTCCTGACACGCTGCACGGTTGAAGGAGAAACTTGCTTTAAAGCGCACGGTGTTGATGAAAGAGTGGAGCCAAACGGTTGCATCTGTGTGTTGGATGTATGTGTTCCTACACGGGTTTCCCCCCCCCCCCGCCCCCCCCTCTTCCACATGCTTGTGTAGGAGTGAAGCCTCTGACACTGAACGTATGGGGGCATCCTCCAGCGCAAACACACGCGTTAATGGCTCTGAAGAGAAATCTGTGTGAGGACCTCATTAACCAATACCAGGCTTGCATTTATAATTGATCAGTTAGGACTGCCCTCGTAGGCCTCTGGCGGGCCATG
Organism: Blennius ocellaris; assembly: GCF_963422515.1. Classification (NCBI taxonomy): domain Eukaryota; kingdom Metazoa; phylum Chordata; class Actinopteri; order Blenniiformes; family Blenniidae; genus Blennius; species Blennius ocellaris. Next base: position 22,766 of record NW_027661873.1, read on the forward strand.
CTGCCGGAGGCACTTCCTTCGTGAAGATGACCCCCCCCCCCCCCCCCCCCCCCCCCTCCCCACTTCGCTCTGCTCAAACGCCCACTCCAGCTCCAGCGACCTCTTGACCCCAAGAGGGCCGAGAGTTGCAAGCGCAGGTGTGCTGCAGGGAAGCTCGACGTGGTTTGCGAACGCCTGGCTGGGTCAAACACAAAGGTGCTACATTTCCCTTATCAATCGGCTCGTTTCATCGGCTACTCTGCTAATTACAAGACGCGCGGCTCAGCCTTTGAATGCTAACCGGCCGCTCTTTGACCGCAGGAATGAATTTTTATAACTAGCTTCTGACGCGCCGTTATTATTTGATTCCCGCTCGCTGCCAACGCAAATGAAAGTTTCTTTGTTGGATACGGATCAAGTGTAGTTTAATGTGTAGCCATGAAGATTAAGCCAGAAAGGAGAGAAAGAAAAAAAAAAAAACTAAAACAAAAGAAGACAAATAGCCAAAGAGTAGACCTACGAGGAAGACAATCAAAGACTCAAAGAATTCTTTCACGACACAAGCCCACCTTTGGAAACCCTCTGGAACTCATTACTCAAGACACCTCTGGGAAATTCATCTTTTTTTTTATAAGCCTACACAATCTCAATTAGGCCCCTTAATTGATATCTTTATTTGCTTAATTGGTGGCTTTCTTCTTTGCCGAGAGAACGAGGAGCATTAACGTAGGCAAGCTGCGCTTCCTATCACTCGCTCATTGCTTCGTTATTTTCCACACGTCAGGGATGTCACAACACGCTCGTGGATATTTTAATGAAGAATGACGATCCGTGCGTTTAGGAGGTGGGGTGCCGGAGCGGGGTTTACGTTCGCCTCGCGACTTTCTCTCACGGCCGGCAAAACAAACAATTAGCACGACGACGGCTGTTTTTCTTTGTTTCAAAAAGTGGCAGCCCACTCACGGGTTGTGGTGTCGGGCGAACGATGGGAATTGAACTTGGCTTTGTGATTGTTGTGTGAATCATAAATGGATTATATAGTACGTTTATAGTGCAGTATAGTATGTAGTACGTTTCCACCGCGTGCACTTTACACGGTTAATCACATTCATCCATTCACGCGGCATTCGATGCAACGGCCTCGCCAGGCGCTCCACCGACGCGTTGGCAGCAATTTGGAGGTTCGAAATCTTGCTCAAGGACACTTTGGCAGGTGGATAGATGCGGAATCAAACTCGCAACTTTCCAATTGAGATTTGACCAGCCAACCCTTAGATGTAAGAGTAAGTGTAATCGTGTTTTACAGGTGATTAGTTCTGTAGAAAGATCCCCTTCCTGCCGCTGAGGCTTCAGCTCAGTGCAATTAGGCGCCGCTCCGTTTGGCCGTGAAGCGTTTGGTGCTGCAAACCGCGCGGACACGTTTCTTCCTTTTCTCCTCCGTCAGTTCCAGAGTCTCTCTTTACAATAGCCTACAGCCAAGGCCTACTCCACAGTCTTTTATCCTCAGCGTGTAGTTTCACCCACTCTTATTGATTCTTTATTGACCTCCAGCACCGCTGCTCCTCACCCCTCCACTATCCGCCGCCGCCTCGCTCCTCCCTCTCCTCTAAGCGCAAGGTGAAAAGAAAGCTCGAGCCCGACATTGATTTCTCCGCCGACTTTTCTCCTCCCTTCTTCCTTCTACCTCTGCTCCTGCGACGACCCTTTCCCTCCTCCCTCGTAGGGCCATCCTCTTTATGAAAAGGCGGCAGCTGTGGCGTCGGACGCCTCGCCGTGGCGGCGAAAGGTGCTGTGAGACGGTTCCCTCTGAATAACTACTCCTTCTTATGAAAAGATATGTAATTCTACCTTTGATCCGCAACTAAAAGCCAATAATGGTGCCGGTTCAAAAGTACAAGAAAAGACTTGAGTGCCCAAAAGAAAGAAGAAGAAAAAAACCCAGATTTGTCTGCTGGAGGGAACCTTTTGGAAAGAGCAAGTGCACACTGGTGTGAGTTTGGCTGCACAGTCAATAATTCTGCAGGAGGAAGAGAAATGTATTCAGCCTGAAGTCTGAAGTGGTGTAAAAAAAAAAAAAAAAAAAGTGAAGATTCTGACAGTGGAATAATTAAAAATAAAGTATAATCAACAATTACTCACATTGTCAAGCCAATTATAGCTCAGCCTATTTCCTCTATGGAAATAGAGGAATATAATTACACAAACAAGGACGCGCGCACAACTCATAGACACACAATAATAAGTCGACCCCCTGGAAGGCTGCCACCCCCCCCCCCCCCCACCCCCCACCCCCACCCCCCACCCCCATCCCACCCCCCCACCCTCAATCCCAATCCCTCATCCCCATCCCGCCCCTTTGGACATCACATGAGAAACCAAATCTCTCAAATGGAGAAAATAAACAAAACAAACAAAAATACTGGAGATGAAAGAAGAAGCGAGACAATAAAGGAAAAGTGTCCCTGGTGAATTGTTTCAGCCCTCCTCTTTGCTGTATCTGTTTCTCCTCTCCCATTATTTTATTTGTTTGTAGCTCGGCCATTCATTACGTTCGCTCCCGTCTCATTGTTGTTGTTTGTGTCTCCCAGATCTTAGTAATTCTTAAATGGTTTCGACTCTTGCTTTGATCTCATTTAGAAAGTGAGAGAAGCCAAAGCTTTGGAAGTTATTTTGATTAGACTTTTATTAACTTCTGTCTGCGTTCCCTAATACTGTCTCTGAAGAATTCATTGGAAATCCTGATACCGAGAGAGGAGAGACGGCGAGCTAATATAGCTATAATTTCCACAACTGTGAGCGTCTGGGAGTGTGTGGAGCACAAACTCAACTCCAATCTCTGTTTTCTTTGACCTCTGACGCTTAACTTTGCCCTCTGTTTTAATAATGTGGCGCTAAATTAGAGCGTATCTGGCATTTTTTCTTTAATTAAAGAGAAAAAATGTAAAAAGTCACATCATCAACGTGTTAGAAACAACACACTGTGGTCAGTTACAATGATACCCTATGTGGCGCGAGGAATTAGGGAAATAAAGTTTTTTTTTTTTACTTTTCATTGTGATTCAGCATTGTTGTCTTATGACATTATTGTTTCACTACCATTTCTTTACTTCGGAACATCGAGCCTTTAACATTTCCATTCATCAAAATGCTTCCTTCGACTGACATTTCTTCATTTGTACACATTGCCTAACTTCACATGATTCCAATGATCTAATTACCTGTATTGTTTGGGTGTGCATTTGCAGAGCCCCCCTACTTCAAAATCCAAGGCCACAGGGTAAAATAGTGTATTGCACAGCCAGATTTCTTAAAAAAAAATCATGAAATAAGACTTCAGGGATTCCAGGTAGCCCACTGTGGGGAAAAGGCACGACTGTAGTTTCAAAAGAGACTTCTCTTCTACCGTTCTTCTGAGTTCACCAGTGGAAAAAAGACTTTTATTCTCTCTCCACGGATTTCCAGACATATGCAACACATGTCTTAAACAGTCCTGCATCCCGACGGCGGCGGGCCTCATTTACATCTGTGGCTTCCTTAAGAATCACTAAAGTGGCTGAAAATATCCCAGGGGAGCGTCCTCCTGAGAGGTCATTGAATTTGAAAACCAGGTCAATGTTTATGTGAAAATGAGGGATAATAAAATCATAAAATGCAGCAGACGTTTCCGTGGCATCACAGTATAATCTCGAGAAACTCCCCCCCCTCTTCATTCTAATGCGCTGCAAGTGGCGAGGGCATAAATAGACGCTTTTTAAAGATGTGATGAGTCTTTTCTAACGCGTGGATATTCACCCGGGCCTAAATGGCTGGGTCCCGCTTATTAAAGCACCTTATTTGAACTAGATAATGTGATTACGATAAGATCAATTAGCGCCCGGTGATAACGGCAAACCGCCAGCCCATTGTCGCTCTGATGGCATTTGCGTTTGGTCTGGTAATGTATGTCCTACGGTGATAATTAGGAAGGACGGCTTCAGAGGCAGGCGGGCTGAATGGGAGAGGGGAGGCATTACACCCAGACCCTTTTGGCGATTAGCATCTCCGCGCCGTCTCGCGCACCACCAGCTTCAAGTGGGGCTTTTGAAGAAGCCCAAATTGATTCCGCATCCCGCCGCCGCCGCCGCCGCCGCCACCGCCACCGTGCTCGACGGTAATTTCTTGATGTCTTGATGTGTGTAATGTTTACAGAGCGTTAGTGAGGGGAAAGCCTGGAGCAGCCGGCTGCTTTGGAGAGGGTGTTCAGTGAGCACTTTAAGGTATACACTCTGATCACAGGGGAATTATTTGCTGTTAGAATAAGAATCTTTAAGGCTGTGCCTTGACAGGAGGGTACTAATGGTTCTCGTCTTCTCTGATAAAACTCTTTGCTTCACAAGTGGACCACATTACCATTTTTTTTCTGCTTTATCAGTAATCTTTGGCACAAAGGTGGTCAGGATGACTAAAAGCCCTAATACTTAGGAGACAGTATTTAGGATAACTACAACCTCAAGGTCTTGCTCAGGGACACTCGGTGCATGTTTTTTGGGGAATGTGGGAGGAGCCTGTTCCATCAACAATGCCACAGTCCACAAAACTCGCCATCTTTACATATTATAATACAGTACCTCAAATGACCCCCGAACCGAGCAATCAGGCAGTCAGACACTTTTATCATTAATATTAACACAAGGTACAATACACCGGCAGCCAAAGATGCATTACGCGTTTTGGTTTCGTGTCTTCAACCGCCAAAGACCCGTTCCAGCAAATAAGCTCGACTTCCTGTGTGTGTGTGTGTGTGTGTGTGTGTGATGGAGAATGGAAGAAAAGGCGGGGTGGTCGAGGGACAGTTGGGAGCCGCACACCAGAGAGTCTTGTTGTTTTGACTGGAACACCTTCCACATTAAGGATTGTTAATTTGTTTTGACAGTGGTACACGCCAGACATTATGGCCAGCGAAGGGAATTGAAAGAAACCCTAAAAGTTACTCTCTAAGTTCCAATTAGTTCCACTTTTTCCCTTCACTTTCGCAGCCTCGAGTAGTTTTATCTCAATGACCGTAAAGGTATATAATAATAACTACGCTATCATGTTAGGTACCAACTCAGGAACATTTCAAAAACATTTCTAGTTATCTTATTTGCCATTTTTTTTCCCCAGGTTTTGTGTTAAACATTATTATAGGTATAATTTACGCTCGATTGCAGGGTTTAAATGTTGTCTCTGGACTTGTATGAAGCATCACTTTGACAATGTCTTCAAATGAAAAATGAAATCATTTCATCGCATTTTGGGTGTCTGTTTACATGACAACAATGCAAGTCTTTGAAACTGACC
>NW_027661872.1:0-1000 GCF_963422515.1 Blennius ocellaris
GGTGCTCCTCCAGGAGGAGGTGCTCCTCCAGCAGGAGGCGCTGCAGCCTCACAGCTGCACCACCTGCTTCCTACTGTAAATCACGTGAAGCCGCTCAGCGTCCGTCACGTCTTCCTCCCTGGAAGTCCAGCGGCTGCAGAAGGAACCACAGGAAGTGCTCTCAGCGCACATGAGTGTGAGGGCCAGGTGGTGGTGGTGTGTGTGTGTGTGTGTGTGTGTGTGTGTGTGTGTGTGTGTGTGTGTGTGTGTGTGTGTTGGGGGGGGGGGGGTAAAAGTTTGACGGGCTCATTTGACTTGTTTGTCCTACTTATAAATAGATTTTAATTGCAGTCTCCATGTTCGCTGGCTAATCTGGAGTTTCTCTTTGTCTCCAACAACCAGATTAACGCTTGGCTCCGCCCACAAACAGACGCTGTTCTACATGAGTTCTAGCAGAGAAACAGTTTCTGCTTCAGTTTGAGATGTTCAATCACCAGAACAGGATCATGTGCAGGATTGGCTCTGGAAGTCTTCTGTCCTCCAGGAAAGAACCATTCAGACGTTCTTCTCCTGAAGCTCCAAATATAAAACCACCCAACAGGCGACTGGTCACCGTGGTCACTACAGGTTACCATGGTTACCACAAGGTTACACTGTGAAACAATTACTCTTGTCGGAAAAAAGCTACTTTGTAGGAAACAGTTACTCTGTGGTGTTTAATGCAGTGGTTTTATTGTGAAATGCCGTGCCGGCTTGACTCCTTATACACACGACCATGACATGGTGGCAGACGTGAAGAAGTGAAGAAGTGAAGAAGTGAAGAAGTGAAGAAGTGAAGAAGTGAAGAAGTGAAGAAGCCGATCTGGGAGTGAAAGAGTGAGTTTGTTCCTGGAAGATGTGGGGAGAAGAAGCGGGAGCTACAGAGTCTAGTAGTCACCGCTGCAGCTACGAGCAAATGAAGGCAACAACAGCAACGCTAACCCAGCCCCGAGGGCCACGTTCACCATCCAGCCCCGAGGGC